>NC_067403.1:84022050-84046052 GCF_016432865.1 Antechinus flavipes | reverse complement strand
TGGGAGGAAAGCCATAATCCCACTCTCTCAGAGGAGATCATATATAAGAAGCAGACAGAGGTTCAGTCGTAGTTCAGCTGAAAAGATTGAGAGGGGAGCATCAAGTGAATTCAGAGAGAAGCCCTCTCTCGGAGGCAAGAGAGATTCATTCCATCTTCCACCTTTGTGCTGGCTGGAGGCTGAAGAAAGCAGAGGCAAAGGACAACTGCAAGAGCTCTTGGAACCAAGCAGAAAGATAGGCCTCTAAGAAAGACTAACTGGGCTATATTGAAGGACACAATTAAAGGTTTGAACTTTTATCACCTGGCTGTGTTTGGGGTAATTATTACTTTTAACTGAAACTAAGGCTGCCTCCAGAAAACCTCCCCAAGAAACGTGTTCTCAGAGAGAACCATATTATATTATATATTAAAGAAGAAAAACACCACACTTTTGAGCTTGACCTGATTCATATCTGACTCGGAATGCTAGGACAAAATGTTATAAAACAATTCCCCTTCTGGAAAAAAAAAAAAAAGGAACTGAAGGGAAAAGCCTATGGACAGTTCAAGCTCTTGAAAAAGTTGCTAAATATTTTTCTTACTCTCAAGATTTTCAAAATCTCTCATCACTCCCTCACTCTTGCCTTACTCCTCCTCCTCCTCCTCCTCTTCTTCCTCCTCTTCCTCTTTCTCCTCCTCCTCTTTCTACTACTTCTCCTTTCTCTCTCTCTCTCTCTCTCTCTCTCTCTCTCTCTCTCTCTTCTCTCTGTTTCTGTCTCTCTGTCTCTGTGTCTCTCTCACTTTCTCTCTGTCTGTCTCTCTGTCTCTCCGTCTCTGTCTCTGACTCCTCTCTCTCCCATCTCTCTCTCTGTCTTTCTCACTTTCTGTCTGTCTCTGTCTATCTCTCTCTCTCCCTGTCTCTCTCTCTCTCTCTCTCTCTCTCTCTCTCTCTCTCTCTCTCTCTCTCACTCTCTGTGTCTCTTTCCCACCTTCTTTCTGTATTTCACTTTTTTCCTTGATCGTATGTATATTTGTTTTGTATAAATACAAATCATCAAGCCTTCAAATCAAGCTCCATCACCTCATCCCAAACCAAAGGAACAGACAAAGGATATGCTGAGACCATAAAAGCTAAAATAATAGCTTTAGTAACCAGCCAACCTCCAATTACATTTTCAGGTCTAAGATAATAATTTCCATATTTAAGATCATGTGAGATTATTAGAAAAATACAACCAAAATCTAATTTAATGCATATAAAATATCTAACACAGATATTATTTAATAATATTAGATTTGTTCAGAAATCTGCAAAAACAAAAGTGAACATTCAGCTACATTCTATACTTAGTTTTTCTAATCATATGGATACACTTCTTTTTGCACTTGGGAAGTGCTTTTTTCTTTTCAATTTATAAGGTATAACAGATAGAGAATCATAATTCTGTATCCAATTATTTCTGTAGAGTTAATTCTCAATTAGTTGCACTCACAGAGAGAGGCAGTGGTGCAGATAATCCAAAAGCCAAGGATAATTTTGAAGTCACTTATGTTTGAAATTGGGATAAATTATATGATTTTGTAGTACAGAAAGCCTCCTGATACTCTTCAAAAATAATACTATAGCAAATATACCTTTACTAAGCATATACTAGCTTAATGTTACCATAAAAATCCCTAGAAGCATTCTAGGTGGTAAGTAGAACCAGTTGGAAGCTCTGCATTCTGCTGAGTCTCCTTTTCAGCTGTAATAGTTCATTTTCTCTCCAAGGTAAAAAAAGACACATGAAAAAAAGATTCTATCATCAGACAGGACACAGATCACCTTAGGATCTAATTTGAATCAATTCATCTAGGACGCATATAGAACAACTTCATTTTTTTTCAGAGACAGAATCAGGGTCAATAAAGTAAAGATTATTTTTATTTCCTTTCATTTTGGGGACAGAGAGAAGGATAAAAAGATAATAGTTATCTTAAGTGCTCAAAATTAAGGCTACACTCAACAGCTATATGGCCGACCTTCACCAAATTCCTCAAAAGAGATGATGGGATTTTATTGGTCTCCAAATAATAAACTAATTAAGTGTGGTGATGCTAACTTCCATAAAAAACACAAATATCTGAATGGAACAGGCCACACCCAGAATAATGATTATTTTCAGTTTTAATCTAATAATAAGAAATGTTGAAACTAGACTGATGGATATGTATATGAAGTAATGTTTACAAAATAATAAGCAGCTATGGGGATACCAGTTTAAAAACAAAAACAAATACTATTGCATTTTGTTAGCATTCAACAAAGTGACATATCCTCTAAAACATAGTGTATACCATTATTGTATTTGAGGCTGAGATCACCAGACATATAAACATTCACATTTATATTTGAAAAACTTCACAGGACATTGAGCATTTAATGCCTCCATGAAGTAAAGTCAATTTATATAGGGAAGTGAACTCAGCTCATAGCATAGATGACTGATTGGAAATCATTTGTGTTTTCAAAAATAGCTTAATTCTAATTCCACACTCAAACTCAATGTCTATTTGTCTTTGAATCTCTCTCTCTCTCTCTCTCTCTCTCTCTCTCTCTCTCTCTCTCTCTCTCTCTCTTTCTCTCTCTCTTTCTCTCTTTCACACACACACACACACACACACACACACACACATACACAAACAAACAAGTGATTTTTTATATGGTTGGGCCTACCATTAGCACCATATTTAAGACATAATATTTCTATCAGAAGCTTTCATTTTTCAAATTGATCTTAGTCACAAGAATTCATTTCTAGCAAAAAGTTGATAGAAGTTACAGGCTAGATGTGACATTTACCAGCATTTTAAAGAAGTTAGCTCAATATTTTCAGTTAGTTATACTGAGAAAGGTAAAAAAATGACCAATTCAAAATAAATTTCTTTGACAATTTGATATCTCCTTAGAGAATTAAATAGGAAATATTTTCATTGAGAAAAGTGACTGGGAATGAATAAATAATAAATAGAAATCAAGAAACATCCACATACAGAAACAGAATAAAAAGTAAGAAAGATTTTCCAGTACCAAATCATACTTCATATTTTATTTGCTATTACTCCTATGCTGATTTTAAAAAGTTCTGGAGTCATAAGAAACTGAGTTGAAATCTCACCTCTGATTCCTATATGATTTGGATAATTCACTTAATCCCCCTAGGTCAGATTGTACATTCAAATGTCAAACAGAGTTAGTATTTAACCCTAGAAATAACTAGGAGACATTATAGGTTCTTGGGGAAGGAAGTTATATGGTCAGACCTGAGCTTTAGAAATATCTTAATTGATATATCCAAATTGCAGCTCTGTGGGTTGAAGGCAGTGAGAGTCATTTGGAGATTGTGTCAGTGGTCTATGTGAAAGATAAATACCTGAGCTCAGATAGGGGCTTTGAGTGCCAAATATTAGGGGCAATGAAGCATTGCTCTCTTTTTGAGATGTGTTACGGAGCCTGTTCTCCTCCTCAGCTGGTAGGACAGGCCCAGGAAGTAAAAGGGGGCTTGGCCTCTGAGGCAGGAGATTGCATCTGGCAGGAGTTAAGGAACTGCTATAGGTTTTTTGAAATGGCGAGGGGGCGTGTCCTCTTGCTAGATCTCCTGGGATGCAGCACTAACTCCAGAAGCCTCCCTTCTAGGGCTTCGCCTACGCAGTGCTGAGTGGGCTGGGCACAGGTAATCCCAGAGGAGAGGCAGCATAAATACACAGCCCTGAGCAGAGTTTGCTTTCTTGTGCTTTTGCCGTTCTGGTGCCCTTGTGCTCTTGCATCTGCTACCCCCAACTCTGAAGATGATTGAATAAAGACAGAATGGTTGCACGTCCTGGTGGTTCTCTCTCTGTGTGATCAGGGTTGGAGCCTGAAGGCAGGTGAGCTGGCCTAGTGGTGACCACTGACAGGTGGGCAGATAGAGTAGCCTTAAGGGACACTACAGCCAAGGAGATGGATATAAGAGATTTTGTACAAATGTCAATGAAGTGAATATGCACCTAATTAATTTATACTGGTTTGACCAGTGAGGGAGCTAAAAGAGCCCAGGAAAAGTTGAACATATTAGTGAGAGTATCAGATCTGGAATTAAGAGTAGTGAGGTTCAAATGTTCTGCTCTGCCATTTACCTGTATAACCTTAAGCATGATAAGACTGAAATAAATGACCTTTGATCTTTAAAGCCCTTTCTAATTCTAAATCTGTGATCCTATGAAGTATCTAATCTCAATGGGAAAATAGAAAAATGGATTTAACAGATGAATTCATTTTCAGAACATCATAAAGGGAGATCATGAAGAACATTATATCATATAATTATCAAGGTTCTTTCCAGCTCTAGTCTGAGATTTTGAAATGGTGTAAACATCCAAAATTATAAGTACACTTATAGCACAAAACATTAGAAAGCAGTGGAGGGGAAAATGAGGGAGCCTTCAGAAATATTGGTCCAAGAATCAATTAGGGCAGTTCATTCTAAATGCATTTCCAGACACAGAAATGAGAGAAGGAAAACAAAAACACACACCAAAATACTCAAATGGATCTTAGATCTCATTAATGTGAATGTCCCCATTAATAATAATCAGCTATTTGTAACATGATACATCTTGCTCACATCTATCATGCATCTCTCTGGTACCCTCTAAATGGTACTTAGTTTATTTTTTTAACTTGAAGGAAACAAATATGTGCAAAATGGAATGCATTTCACATTGTCAATGTCAGTATCTTATGTGCTACAGAAATATCCCTTGTACTATAAAAAAGTAAAAATGACATTTAAGAAGATGAAGCCAGAAAAAATAACTGAACCAGGCTATACAGAAGAAATCCATGCTGTAAATAATCATTACTTTTGAAAAACATTTTTGTCTTTCAGAATTTCTTCAAGCCACAATGCCCTCTGTATGTTCCATACCTCACTATTGCCCTTTTAAAAATGTACCCCCAAATATATTCCAGATATTGTCTTGCATTCTGGCCTAGTCAGTGCACAATTTTCTAATTCCTGTTACCTATGAATCTCTTAATGCAACTTGATATTGAATTTTGTAAAGAATGCATTTCTAATATATATATATATATATATAAACAAACAATTGAATCAAATTTATAAGAATACAAGTCATTCCCCAATTGATAAATGATCAATGGATATAAAAAGACAATTTTCAAATGAAGAAATTAAAGTCATCTATAGTCATATGAAAAAATTATCTAAATCACTATTGATTAGAAACATGCACAACTAAAACGGTACCATCTCAATCTCTCAGATTGACTAAGATGGCAGGAAAATATAATGATAAATGTTGGAAGGGATGAGGGAAAACTGGGACGCTAACACATTGGTGGAGTTGGGAACTGATCCAACCATTGTGAAGAGCAGTTTGGAACTATACCCAAAGGAACTAAAAGCCTCTGATCCAGCAGTGCCCCTGCTGGGTTTGTATCCCAAAGAAATCAGAAAAGAGGGGAAAGGACCTACATTGGCAAAAATGTCTGTAGCAGGTCTTTTTCTGGTTTAAATAATTGGAAAATTAGTAGATGCCCATCAATTAGGGAATGGCTGAATATGTTATAGTATATAATAGTAATAGAATGTTATTTTTCTATAAAATATGATGAATAGGCTAATTTTAGAAAGGCCTGGAAGGATTTACATGAACTAATGCTGAGCAAAATAAGCAGAAAAAGTAAACCATTGTACATAGCAACAGCAAGATTGTACAATGATCAACTGTGATGGACTTGTTTCTTCTCAGCGGTTCAGTTATCCAAGATAACCTCAATAAACTTTGGATGGAATATGCCATCCAAATATAGAGAGAGAAATGTGGAGGCTGGATGTAAATCAACACAAAATATAATTACTTTTGGGCCACTTTTTCTTCTGTTTTATTTTTCTCTTGTGTTTTTTCCCCTTTTGTTCTGTTTTTTTTTCTCCTAACATGATTTATGAGGAAATATATATTTTTAAAAAATGAATATACATGTAGAACCAAAAAAAAATAATATGTAACTGGGGAAAATAATTTTTAAGATTGAATTTTGTTCTTGTTATTGCTGCTGGGAGAGACAAGTCCTGTAATGTATTGTTGACTCAACTAACTTTTTTCAACTCACAAAAAAACTTAACTCTTTTTTATTCAGACAAGCCACTATCTAAATAAAACTCCCTTATATCATAGGTGGGACAGTGTTTAGCTTAAGCCAAACTCAACTGCTATTTTTAAATTTACTGCTATTTTATTTTATTAGATTCAATCTAATGAGTGTTAAGGAACAGGTCAATTTTCCAAGAGCCTCCACAGCTGTGGATCATAATATCTGAAGGAGTTGCCAGGCAGCCTTTGTTGACACAGGTGTTGTGGATAAATTGGAGGCAGAGGGAAGAGGAAAGACCTCTCTCAGTTAGAAAGATCAGAGAACAGCAACTGTCTCTCAGTCTCCTTGTGTCATCCTCTCACAAGAGGAGATCCATTCTGCAGGTCTGGGTTGGATCTCCAGCAGCCATTGTCAGGTGACTCCCGTATATTTCTATAGCTCTCATATATTCCAACAAATGAGTTAGAATCAATATTCCAAAATATATTGACAGGCTGTCATCAAATGTGTTAGCTATCCCTTTCAGTTGTGTCATTTGAAAACTTTGTATGTCATTTATGACTTTTTTCCAATTAACTTATGAAAATCACAGATGCCTGAGGTTCTACATTAAAAACATTCAGCAAAGTTGATATGGAACCATTAACTATTATTTATTTATTCCAGATTTTAATCTAATTTTACTACAATTTAATCTATCTCCTTTTTCTCTATTCAAAATTACTACTAAATTATTTATCAAATACTTTAGTAAAATTTAGCTTAGCCATGACTATAGCATTCTACTAATCGACTAGACTAGTAATTCTCTCAGCTGTAAGTGAGATTAGTGTGGCATGTATTTTCATAAGTATATAACATGATACAAAACACTATATTCTAAGTTCAATATTGTTCTGAAAATTTTATGTAGTTGTGAGTTATAATTGTTTTATAATTGTGTATTTTTGTATATTGTGTATAATTGTGTTCTGTAGAACACAATCAATTTCAAGGAATCAAAGTTGAAGATAACTTACAAAACAAAGGAATTCTTACAGATATAAGTTATGGCAACATCATTATAAAGGATGAACTGCATTGTAGAAGTATCATGAAGAATATCTAAATATAACAGAAACAGGAGGTGAATAAATCGTGCTTAAAAATTAAGAAATGGAAAATCATATGTTGTCAAAAACCCTAAAGATATGGCTGTGAGTTTTAGCTGATAAGATAGAGAGAGACTCTGGAAAACAATGACAAAAAGTTGGAAATGTAGATAGATTGGTATTTTCACCATGGTATAGAACTCATCCATAAATACATACATACATTCATTAAAGTATTTATCCAATTCTGTAGCTCATTTCTCCTCCATCTACTTTTTATTCAATACCTTTTCATCAAGGAAAAAGACTAGAAACTATTTTCCTCCAAGAGTTTTATATTGAAACACTGGATATACAAAAGGACAACAAAAATATGTAAATGAAAAAGTTATTTTATTTTATTGACCTGACTAGCCCTATCACATAGCAGTAATATAAACATATGCAAGCATCACAATATATTAGGGCGAAATAAACAAAGCAAATATCAGAGGACCATATAGCATGGCCAAGCTCTCAGTGAGATAGGTAGGGAGGAACTATCTATAGCCATTTTATACAATGTGTACATTAGAGTTTATGAATTCAAATTAGATCATATAAGTACATATGTGAATTTGAATTTATATATGAAATTAAATTAGGTTTTACATATGAATGCACATACATTTATGTCCAATAGATATTTGTCCAATGAATGAATGATTGAAGAACTCCCTAAGGAAAGCATCTAAAGAAGAATAAATTTGTATGATTTTTCTGTATATATGATATTCTTTCATATCATTATCCCTGGTATCCCTTATATTTCCTGTTCTAAACAACTGTTAAATGAGCAATTATCATCCTAAAAGGTCTGTGTTTAATTTTAAAACATTTAACTTAAAACAAAATAGAAAGATTGGTTGTTGAGTTTATTAATATGTGTTCCGCAATCCATTACATTTTCCCTAAGGTTTCGTGATCAAAATGACTATGAGGGAATATCTTATCCACTTGATTTAATAGTTATAAATCTAACTGATGACAATAAATGTGAACTGACCCATGGGCTGTTCAGCCTAGTTATTTAATTAGGGTACTGCAAAAATATTAATATTAATAACTATTTAAGTAGGACACCCTAACTACTTAATGCATATACATATTTTATTTAGCGATGTGATCATATCCTATTTTGGGCAAATTTAATCTAGTCTTAAGAGAAACTATTTGAATACATACATGAGAAAAAAGAATTCCATTTGTTTGTTTTGGTAAAGAATGCAATCAATTGTGAACCACATTTGAAATATCTATGCTGTAACATTTGGAAATATCTGTATTATTTTTACATAACATCAGAACTACATGTCAGATTGGATAGGTATTTAAATTTCATTCGCAGGATACAATTCCAGAGTTGTATAGTCAATGCAAGTCTGAGTACTATCTTGTTACAGGACAAATTCTATTGTTTGGACATTATACTTTTTCCAATCAGGGGAATAATTGTTTACCCCATTTTCTTCTTCATGGAAATTTCCCACTATAGGACCAAAACAGTGCTAATACCATAATGAGTAGTACCTTCTCAGCAGATGGTAAGACCTTTTCCTCAAAGGAAAATTCATGAGTTTTCAATGTTTTCAGTATCATGATATACTCTCATTTCTAAGCATGTACAACTTCTGAATATTTAAAAATCATAAACAAAATTCTCCAATCATTATTTGTGTACAGTCTACCAAGAACTTCACTTAATTTAGTGCATTTGAATATTAATACTCACTATCATGATCACAATGCCATCTGTCAAGTCACAGTTTTGGAAAACGGAATATATATAATGAAATGCCAAAAACCATTTTAATTTCACTTAATAAAACTGTCATTTATTATCCTTAAATATTCCCAATTATTATTTTTTCTACTTCATTTCATATTTAAGGGGCCAACAACTTCTGACCATTTTTTTCTCTGAATAAAATAGCAATTTCTTTTATTTATTACAAAGGTATCTCTTCTAAACTTCAAGATTATGACATTAAATAAAATTTATGATTATGAGTTAAAGAGAACACACACACATAACACACACACTATCCTTATTTTTCCATATGGACCTTTGATTTTATTTTTTGGTGTATGGTATTTCAGCTATAAAATGATATTCATCTGTAATTTATAGTTTTAAAGAATTATTTAGGGTCAGCTAGGTGGTACAGTGGATAGAGCATCAGCCCTGACGTCAGGAGGACCCGAGTTCAAATCTGGTCTCACTTCCTAGTGATGGACCCTGGGCAATTGCCTCAGCCAAAAAAAAAAAAAAAGAATTATTTGGTTCACTGAGAGTTTAAGGGTCTTGTCCACTGTCATAAAGCCAGCATGTATCAGAGACAAACCCTGATTTTTTTTTCAATTTTATTTCAAATAACAATCAGACCAGATCATTCAAAAACAATGCTCTGTCATTCTGGAACTCCACTGTCCATCCTTCTTGAATTTTAAGAGTACTGAGTGTATCACCTTTCAATCTTTCTTTTTTTTTTTTTTTTTTTTATTTTCCAAATATATGCATAGTTTTCAACATTTATCCTTGCAAAAACATATGTTCCAAATTTTTTCTCCTTCCCTTTCTTCCACCCCCTCCCCTAGACAGCAAGTAATACAACATATGTTAAATGTGTGCAATTCTTCTATACATACTTCCAGTTATCATATTGCATAAGAAAAATCACAACAAAAAGGAAAAATGAGAAAGAAAATGAAATACAAGTAAACAATAACAAAGAAGGTGAAAATAGCTGTGATATACATTCAGTCCCCATAGTCCTCTTTCTGGATGCAGATGGCTCTCTCAATCACAAGTCTACTGGAATTGGCCTGAATCACCTCATTGTTGAAAAGAGCTGCATTCATCAGAATTGATCATTGTATAATCTCGCTGTTGCTATGTACAATGTTCTCTTGGTTCTACTCACTTCACTTGGCATTAGTTCATGTACATCTCTTCGGGACTTTCTGAAATCGCGCTGCTGATCATTTCTTATAAAATAATAATAATATTCTATAATATGTATATGCCATAACTTATACAGCCATTCTCCAACTAATGAGCATTGACTCAGTTTCGAGCCACTACAAAAAGGGATGCTACATACATTTTTGCACATGTGGGTCCTTTATCTTCCAACCACAAATATCATACCCAACTTTCCGACTGTTGATTTTTAGTTTATCATCAAAGCATTTTTTTCTTTTCCATTAATCATCGTTGTAAGTTTCACCAGATTCACTGTTAGCATCAGCTAAGAAAAGTTGACCAAAATTAGAATCAATATTCCAGAAGGTGATAAATCTTAGTTTTTACAAGGATAGCATTCCATTCCTCACAGATTCCATGAAGGCACTGCCTCTTTCAACTGAAATAATAAATATCCTATTGAAATAAAAGTCTGCCCTACCATTTGTTCTGAAATAGGATGAAGAAATATACCATCTCATGATGAATTTTTAAATCAAATTATTCTACATCTAGTTTGAACATATTTAATTTTAGGTAGAATAAATGGGCATCTGAAAACTCCAGAAATGAAAAATAATCTATTATTTGTCCATTGTTTTGTTTGCACAACCCAAACTGAAGAACAATGTATATGAAAAAAGTGTTTAGCTGGTTTAATGTTTTTGTTATTATATTATTCAAATTATTGTTTAAATAAATCCATTGGCAATCACATTTCCCATTGAGTTATTAGACAACTATTTTGGCCATTTTTGACTCTTAAGAATCAAAAAAAAAGTCATATATGTTAGAAAAGAATGGGATATCAATAAACTTTGAAATAGTGTATTTCTTACCTTGATCAAAAGGTTTGCCTGGACTCCAAGTACGGAAGTAATCATCCTGGAGAAAAAATAATGTGAATTTAGTATGGTATGAATAATTGCAATTCATAAATTCGTGTAAAATCTTAAATGCCAAATAGAGAAGTTGTATACAAACCTCTACTTCCTTTAATGGCAAGCAGCAAAAAAAAAAAAAAATAAACAAGAAAAAACATAATTATCAAGAAGGCACAAACTGCTCACATAGTATTGAAATGTCTATCTGGAAATATACGATATAAAATTACTATGCAATTTAAATCCCTGAATAAAATTGCTTGCTATCACATGTAACTGTTTTAGGTAACATTTTCCTTAGTATTGTAATAAAACCTATCCATGTATGGGGTAGGATTTTTAATGAGAAAAACTAATAATGGCTTTATGCTAATATGCAATTTAAAATGTACTAGGACTCAATTATGTAATTTCATTTTCCACTAGCAACTTTAAATAGAGCTATTAATATCACAAGGTAACAATACACAAAACAATATTGCAGTAGTCCATATATTACAGCCAGATTTTAGTCATTATATCATAAGGGCATTAATTGAAAGCTCAAGTAAATTATAAATATGCAGTTGAAAATCTGAATGAGAGGCCTAATTATATCTTAAATCAAATCTTCAATATTCATTTATATGTTGAAAAAGGCATTTCCTACCTAGAAAGCTAATATGTATTGATGAAATAATAGTTCTAGATTAAAAATTAAGTATAAAGCACAAGACTACACATTTTCTATATACATTAGGATAGCATGCAGCATGCAAATGTTTAGGAGAATTTCTGTAGGTTTCAAAAGAAAAACTAAAGCTAAATCCAAAATGCACAGAAGGAACTTCAATTCTATCCATGTTACAACATTTTAAACCACGTCTTCTTAATGTAAGGTTTGTGATTTTAAAAAGTATTTTGATACTTTATCTTTCAATGTACTTGGTTTTAAAAAGTATTTTGATACTTTATCTTTCAATGTACTTGGTTTCTTTTATGTGTATATATATATATATATGTATATATATATATATATATATTCTTTCATGCAATTAAAAATATTACTCTGTGAAGGAGTCCATAGGCCTTATCATACTTCTATATGGGTACACACACACACATACACACACACACACACACAAACACACACACATACACAAATTCAATTTTCCTTTTAATATTCACATCTAAAGCCTCATGAACAATAATTTGCTTTAAAAAATCTGGCAATGAAACTATTCAAAAATGGTATCTTCTATTTATGTCTATAAAACACCTATGACATTCCCTTGAGGATAAAGACAATATAATTAAGAGAATATTACTAAAGAGAATCTGATGACTCTAGGAATGGTTCTATAGATATCCTATATCATATTACTGATCATGAAACTTTTTGAGGTGGTTTGTCCAGAAAAAAAAATAATAAATCAACAGGAGTAATATTCCCCCAACATTCCCTGTTGAAAAAAGGGACAAAATAGAAGAGGAGGAGGAGGAGGAGGAGGAGGAGGAGGAGGAGGAAAAGAAGGAGGAGGAGGAGGAAGAAAAGAGTTGTACTGAAATTATTTATTCCTAAAATAAATTGGTGTTAATATGGCATTGTACTCATGCATTGAAATGCCTCATATCTTTTCAGGCCAGATCATTAAATAAATGAATGCAAATTATTTCCTCTAATCATTTCTTGAACTGATGCTTCATCTTGGGATAGAGAGGATTCTGATCTTTCAAAGGTTATGCCACTGGAGCACAAACTTTGTCAAGCTCTCTTATTCTAAAGTAAGAACCCAGCTATATATTCTGCATCTATTATCCAAGGATCAACATAAGTCCAGAAAAGGTCATTTCCAGATTAAACTCCAAGTGATGATTTTGTTGTTGTTGGCTATAGCAAGTTATGAAGATGATCTAAAGAAGTGAACGGGAATTGCTATTTGCTATCAAAATAATGAGCACTCACAAATTTTTATATTTTCTAAAGTACAGAGATAACATGATTATATTTTCACTGTAAAAGAATGTGTGTATGCATATATATATATATATATATATATATATTTATGTGTGTATGTATATACATGTAATTATATATATACATATATATATATATATATATACATGTGTATTTATATCTGTATGATCAATTTCCTTGGTTTTACTCTATTAACTAAATTCTTAATTTTTTTTACATCAAACTTTAAACAGAAATTTCTGACCCAATCAAAGCAATATTTTATTTTTTTTTCAAATTAAATCCCATTCTATTTTTTAAAGAAGCTAATTATTCAACCAGAGTATAGAAAAATTATATAAAGCTCCAGAATGTCATCCTTTACATCCCTCTGCAAAAAATTTAACTCTGGCGACTTAAATTGTTTTCCAAACATATGGGTATATATTTCATGGCTATACCTCTCAAGGATCTGAAAACATCATGAAATTTTCATGTCAGAGGCCATAATGACCTAAATAAAGATTGATCTTTTTACTGTGAGGTGATCAGGACTGAAGAAAAGAGAAGAAACATTAGCATTCAAGAAACACAAGTCAATGATTTATTACATGCAACAATGTAGTGCCCCATCCCTTAAGTTCCATGGATAAGTACAGAAAGTGACATGGCCATGTGGTGTAATGTTTGCCCCAGTTAAGAGCCCAGAAGAAAAGATCTCTGCCCTTATAGGTGATTGTTGTTGCTGTGACTTTCACAGCTCACATAAAAGGTCATTTATAAAATGAACTGGGGAGTGGGGGGGGGGGGAGGAGTGTCAATCAGCAGATGCCCTAAATTGTGAGAAACCTTTCTAGCAACCACAAGAGCAGTGTGATTAGGAAAGATATGTTTTGTTTTGTTTTGTTTTTAACACTGAATATTTGGATTAGATGAAGTTTGCTAAGTTTATTCTACTTAAGAGATCTTTGCATTCTTTGAATAGATGAAGTTGACTGGGACAAGTCAATAGATAAAAAGGAAACAGATATACATGCACACATAATCAGTTATCAAACATAGTTATATTTGTCAGCAAGGATTAGCACTGAACCAGTCCTCACAATACTATACCATAGTAGAAATTCTTAGATAATTAGCATGTCCTAGGATATGGATCCTAATTGTTGCTACATAAGTGTGACTCTGACATCTAGATTTTTCTTTACTATAAAGTAAACTTGATTATCAATCAGGTCCTCATCTTCTCAATCTTGTTTCTAAATGTACTCAGCTCTTGAATAATACTGTTTAAACTTTCACTTTAGGTTCCTAATTTCTTCACAACTTTGTCCCCTGTGGCCTCTCACTGCATTTTTTCCCCTTTTCTACTCTCTAATAAAACATATTATTTTGTGTATTTCAGCACATTCATTAAGCTCTGTTCACTAAGACCATGACATAGACTGAATCATGGGTTCTCAAAACTACGGTAGCAAAGTACAAATTCTGGCCAGTCCTATCAATTTAGGAAGAGTTACAATGCTTTAATAAAAAGTCAATATTGCTCTAGTTCAGAGACCCTTAATAAACTACCAATCAAAAAGTATATTATTTTCCTACCTTGCATCAGGCATTGGACTAGACAATGAACTACAAACAGAAAACTATAACCAGCCCGCTGATCTCATATTTTATTAGAAGACATACATGGCATATAGAAGACAAAACACAACAAAAAAGATGCAAGATGAAAGAACCATTAGGCTGAAGTCATACTTATTGCATCTTTTTCTTTAATTTTAAATTATTTTATTCTGAACTTAAGAAATAAAGCAACCATTTCCATAAAACAGAACAGAAAAAAGATGACTATATATGAAACTGCAAATCTATTATGCACAACTCGCCATTTCTTTTAAATATATAATATAACTCTTTTGTTTTCTTTTTTCCCCTTTCCTCCCCCCTCCAACCTTTGAAATGGCTACCAAAGGCAAAAATATCTGTAAAGAGAGGGAGGAGAGGGTAAGAAACACCACTGAATTCAATCTTGAAGTCCTGAGGTAAATTCCAAACATAGTTTTGGTAGTCTTCTAATAGAGGGAAAAGATCCATTGCTTGATCCAAATTTGACTGTTTTCTGACATACAATCTTGGTCCAACCAAAGCACTTTTCTGCTATTCCCTCTATATGCGAGGGCTATTGTTCCCCATGTACCCATTTATCTCTATCCTCCACCTCAAAATTTGAATTCAAATACCACCACATCCATAAGACACTTTCTGATTCTCTCCTACAGCTATGTCTCCCACCAAATTATCATGTATTAATTTAACATATATTTTCTAGATCCTTAGACATGTACATGTTTTCTACCTTAATTAACTCTGAGCTTCAATTGGGAAGAAGTCATTTATGTCTTTGCATCCTAGTAATTTGCACAGTTTCTTGCACATAGTAGGTTTTTTTAAAAGACCTTTTTGCATTGCATTTCTCAAACCTTTCTACCTTGTGTTTGGTTAGCATAGCCTATGAAAACAAATCTAATTTTACATCAAGATGAGGCATCGGAGAAGGGTCATGAAGGAGAAACAGAAATGATACATTTAAAAAAGATGCATCTCATTATAATTACTTTGGATCTGGCTTTATCACAAATAAACTATTTTCTGTTTGTAAAGACATCAACCACAACGGCAAACTATCTTTCACATTTCCAAGGATGTCTTGAGTAACCTTAAAAATGTTATTTGTTAAGTCATATTCTAGTACCCTGAAAGGATCCATTTATAGCTCTTTGGTGAATCCATTATTTTCTAGTGTCTTTTACTCACTCTGACTCAACAGAGAAAGGAATTGTGTCAAAAGGACATTGGCAATAGGATGATTTCTCAGTCACCTCTGGAAACCTCTTTACATATTACATTTCAAAACAGTTGAATATATTTGGAATATGACATATTTTATTCCAGCAAAGGAAATGTAAAAAAATGTGCAGCTCCTCTTTGTAAATGGCATCAGGTCATTTCAACAGAAAAAAAAATGTTTCTTCACAGAAGAAAGCAAGATTTTTAAAAAGAGAGGAAAAAATTTAAAATAAGAGGGATTAAAAAAAAGATGAAAGTCATGTTCAAATGAAGTTCTCTCAGTAAGTACACAGAGACTGTCTGCCTTGCATCAAAAATCATATGTGTGCATGTGTGTATATATATATATATATATATATATATATAATATGATCTACCAATAATAGAAAAAAAAATCCGATTTTTCAAGATATCCTTTTTAATCTAAGAGAGTTTAATAATGCTAATATTTCCTATTTCATTTTTTAAAATTGATATAAAAGCAAAGTACTATATAATATACCTTTGCCAATGAGCATTATACTTTGGTAGCTTTTTCTTTAATCATTTTGTGTATTTAGCCCACAAATGTACCCTTCTCGTTCGGTGTGATTCTTGCCCAAGTTTTATAGAGATATATACATGAGATGAAGAGAAGGAAGGAGGATTTTTTTAATCTATATAATATATCTTCCACAGAAGATCATTGTAATATATTATTTAATGCATGTTCAAAAATTAAGGCATGGTTTAGTTTAAAATATAATAATACTCCTGTTCCATGACATTCATGTAGTCTCATAATGTTAACAGAGCACATATTCTTGCAGTAATTACCAATCTGGAAAAGATCATAGGTTCATTGAAATTTTAGAGCTAGAGGGGACCTCAGAGACCCTCTATGTCAAGCCTTTTATAAAGCCCAGGAATGTAACAGAGACATAGGACATAAGTGTCACAGGTAGGATTTCAATCCAGTATACTGCAACATATCTAACATATATAGGACTGCTTGCCATCTAGGGATGGGGGGTGGAGGGAGGGAGGGGAAAAATCAGAACAGAAACGAGTGCAAGGGATAATGTTGTGAAAAAATTACCCTGGCATGGATTCTGTCAATATAAAGTTATTATTAAATAAAATAAAATAAAATATTTAAAAAAAAGACATGGGGGTGGTCTCACCATTCATAGAATAGTAGAACCACTTTTTTCTAAATGCTGATTAAGTTTCATGCACTTTAATTATAAACTTATTCACTTAAAAAAAAAAAAGATTTCAATCCAGATGCTCTGACTCTAAAACAAGTGTTTTATTTCATTTTGTTGCATTTTTCCAATAATCTTACATGATCTTAAATATAGAATATATATAGAATATAAAATATATCATAGACCCAAAAATATAATTGGAGCTTGAGCTGGTTACTAAAGCTATTATTTTAGCTGTTATGGTCTCTCTTAGGAATTGTGTATATGTTGAATGAACATAAAACAGATTTCAAATATTGTATTATTGGTCCTAATTCTGTGCAGATTCATAAATTTCAATATTATAAGATGATAAGTTAATTATGAATTTATAAAATAAAATTATAAGATGATTAAAAAACAACCTTGTGGATAAATTTGGTAGAATAACATTATGCAAAAATCTCTAATAAAAAGAAGAACAATATAGGCACTTAATGATTCAAGTAAAAGTGGATTTTTTGAGGGGGAGGACTTTAAAAACATTGGGGTGTTTAATATATATTTTTTCTTTAAAAGAACATGTTCATACTTGCAAACTTCAATTAAATTTGAGTAAAGTTCACTTATATTTTATATCAAATTTATATCAGTATTTTTTAAAATCATGATTGAAATGATATGGGCTTTACTTTTACTTTTGAAAAATGCAATCTATCTAAAATTTTTCACTTTAAATTTCCTCAATTAATCTATCTGTTGATCGTTAGATATTTTTTGAGTTCCAGTATTTACAGCCAGAAATAACATTAAGAGAATATCTAGTCAATTTTGACTAGATTGACATCTAGTCAATAAGATGTGCTATATTATAAATTCCCCACTTCCACTGTATTTGGCTTTTTTTTTAATCACCTGTGTTAAACATTAGTGTCCTATATAATAGTGTCCTATAAAAGTAAAAATACTTTTTGGGAACTGGGCAAAGGGAGGGAAGCTGGGGAGAAGATTGACTAATAAAAAACTCAAAGAAATTAATAGATCAAAAGAGGCCCAAGTTCCACAAATAAATATCCTAATATATGAAAAAGAAAAGAGTAATATCCAGAAGGAGTAATTAACATAGGAGACCAAAAGAAAAAAGCATTAGACTAACTACAAGAACCTTACTGTTCATTAAAAACTCAATGAAATATAGACAAGTATATGACATCTATTATTTTAAAGATAAAAAATAACTTGGACACAAAAATATACAAACAGGGGTCTTTGAAAACTTGACATACTTTGAGAGGGTAGAGGGAGAACTTAATAAGTAGACAGAGGAAAGCACAAATTGAAGATTTAAAAAACCCTGCCATTCAATGCAGTAGAGTTAGAAGATAATAGGTGATGTGAAAAATAGTTTTCTTTGAAAACTATCAAGAAAAAAAAATTAAAAAGAAACTTTACAGGTACAGGAAAGAATACATCAAATCATATCAAAAAGTACCAGACTACAATGATTATCTAAAAATAATACACTTTTAAAAATACACTGCAATTTGATGCAAAAAAAGCACCTGTGAAATTAATCATAAAAGATTATTTAAGGATACTACATGAAGGAAATAGTTTAGAATGTGATGTTCTTAAAAAAAAAAAATGTCAACCATTCCCCTAAAATT
Organism: Antechinus flavipes; assembly: GCF_016432865.1. Lineage (NCBI taxonomy): Eukaryota > Metazoa > Chordata > Mammalia > Dasyuromorphia > Dasyuridae > Antechinus > Antechinus flavipes. The sequence continues at coordinate 84,027,334 of NC_067403.1, read as the reverse complement.
CACTATTCCCCAGAACTGCACATACTCCTTTCTGAAAACAGTAACTTTAAAAAACAAAACAAAACAAAACAAAAAAACCTTGAGACTCACTTATTTCTATGGTTAAAAAAAAAATAAATGTATAAAAACCAAGAATACTATAGCTTTTGACATATAAATAAATTGACAATCAATACAGCATTCCATGTAAATGCAAACCTTTGAAGAAAAAAGTAAATAATGATTCAAGGTTTACATGCAATAATTGAAAGAAAAGTATGGTCTCTAATATATAACTTGGAGAGTTATGGAAAAACAAATACTGTTAGGAATTTTGGGGAAATCCCCATTAAGAGGGAAAAGGTAAGAATGAAAAGAAAAGAATGAAGAAAGGAAAGAAGAAATGTTTATTGAAAAATTTGGTGCCATAAGTGGATGCCTAATTAATTAAGAAATGAATAGGAGAAAGAGCAACCCCTAAGTAAGGTTCAGACTGGATTAGGAAACAGGATTCAACAACATATATCTATATGAAGCATATATAAAGCATAGAAAAACACAAATTAGAATGAGGAAGTGAAAGATAGCATATTATCTTTGACTTAAGCTTGGAAATTATCAATAGCTGTAATCATAATTTCAGATGCTAGTAATAAACATGATACAATTAAGAGGTAAATAGGAAAATAAATCATGTTCAAATCCATAAATAATGAATAATAATAACGAATACACATGATATAACTAGCAGAGTAAACACTTGAAGAAAAGAATAGAAGATGAAATACAAACATTGATATTAAGGAATTAGTAACTGGGTTTATAGATAAATGCTGAACTATGAATAAATCCAATAGAAAGCTAACTACAACAGAAACAGAGATAAGCAAAATGCTGTATAAAAATGTTTGAAAAATGCATATAGATTCCCAAATAGAACTTATATTAAAAACATATTTCAGACACACAAGGGATTTTCAGAAAATGATCAATCAGGAAAGGATTCTTCTTAATCTATTTTTTATGAGGGATTCCTTCAGCAGTCTAGTAAAGACTAATGACTCCTCAGAATTTAAAAAAAAAAAAAAAAACATCATTGATGGAAATACTAAATTTCTGGTAGAGTTTAAAGAAAATGAGGATCTAAAATCTATCTACAGATGTCATGATAAATCCATGGAATCTCATTTAAGAACTAAGAACTTCTGTTTAAAGTCATAACATTCAGAATTCAATTAATATAGAATCAAAGCAATATATCAAGCAGTTTCTTTTTCAAACTTCACAGTGAAAATGAAACACTATAAAAGATATAAAGGAATGATGCAGATTTAAATGAAGACTTAAACTATATATCCCAATTAAGTGTCTATCCACAATAAAATGACGATAATTCTACATTCCAGTATTCATTGGTTGTAACCAAAGCATATTCTTTTCTCACATATTAGTATAAGAGAAAATGAGTATGACATTGAAAAAAATAGAAAAAAATACAAAGTAATTATTCTAAAGTAGTATCTGAGGAAGAAATGTATAAAACCCTAGAGTTTTTCCCTATAAAATTTTCCTGGAAAGTGGGTCACACTTGTAACTTAGCTACCAGAAATGTCAAAATCAGTGGACATCTTGAACCATGAAATTCTGAGTTACACAGAAAAGACTAAGCCAGTCAAAAGTTCGCATTAAGTTCACTATAATACATTGAGTCCCTGGGAAGTGGAGAGAGAGAGGAAAATGCCCAATTATTTTGGATTTAACATATATTTTAACATATTTAACATGTATTGCATTACCTGCCATCCAGGGCAGGGAGTGGGGGAAAGGAACAGAAGGTTTTGCAAAGGTCAATGGTGAAAAATTACCTATGAATATGCTTTGTAAATAAAAAGCTTTAATAAAATTCTTTTTAAAAAAGGCATTTCCAAATCTAAATGTTTTTATATTTATATATACACATGTACAATAAAGCAAGGAGGCAGTACACTAAAGTAAAAGAAGTTAATCCAATGACTATATGTATACAAAAATGCACAGATGTATGTAAAAACATATTTGGGCGTGTATTCGTGTGTTCTCTTTCTCTCAGACAGACACACACACACACACACACACACACACACACTCAAGAAGGTACAAAGTTACATTTAAGATGAGATCTATAATTTTGATCAGAGACTTGAAAGGTGGCCAGGATAACAAATTGACCAGTTTTCTGTTCACACATGTCATTGTTGCAAGTCTTTGTTGATAATATACTGTAGCATATTTAAAGTCACACTGACTTTTTCTCATTGGAATTTGAATGTCCTGACAGTCACATAGTATTTTTTCTTAAAAAAAAAAAAATGACACAAATAGAAAGAGGGAGAAGGGGGCGGGAGATATTTACTAGCAATGTCCATGACAAAACTGTGAAAGAATAATTTTGTAAAATAAATCTTGATTCTACAAAGTACATAATAAAAGGATAAGTATATGTATATATCATCTAAATTGATTATTGACTATCATGCATAACAATAAACTTTAAAAATTATTCTGCTTTGATATCCATAAGATACTTTAAAGATCACATTCTTCTTTTTCTCTGACCAATTTTTATGATGATCAAATGTACCAAAATTCTGACCTATCATAACAATAGTAACATGGCCAAGCTTTAAAGATATTCACAATAAAGAAAATAAACGTCTGTGAATTTTTGAAGTTCATTTTGAAAACATGAAACTGGAGCTTGTACTCCTCCACCACATGTGCCATATTTCAAATCTTTCAAAAGTATTAATGACTTTTTAAAGCTGTTTCTAAAATTGTTTTGTCAGTATCTATTCATGAGGAACAACCTGTATCCCTTGATAGAAGCTAATTTATGCTCCCTGCTGAGATTTCTTTGAACATTCCTGGATTTAATTATCTGGAATAAACTGTTTCTCACCATAAGAAATACTGTTGTTTGGTTTCATTCTGTGTTTGCAGAAATTTAGTAGCAAGAGCCAATAGGAAGGGAAAAAATCTTTATCAACTAAATATACTAAACTAATAAATATCTATGGGGCATAATAGAAAAAGGGCTTTTTCCTTAGAATTAATCTGTGATTAGAGATACAGAATTCACAAGAAGGGGGCGAGGGAACAAAAACAAATGTAATAGCCAATTTCTCTGCAATGGTGTGATTAATATTGCCTGTCAATTGAATCTTGTCAACAGTTCAAAATGCTGTTAATTACAGTCCAGAGAAAATCAAATCCAATATCAAACACTCAGAAGCAAAAGTAAATGGGATTTTATTATGTTTGCAAATGGAATGTATCTGTAGCAATGCTGGGCTATTACTTGAATTAACACAGTTGTTTTACAGAAACAATAAAATAATATTTAAAATGCATTCATACATAAGTGCTAAATTGAGTGTGGACTGTTTATCAATGCAGAGTCAAAGGCCATTTGTGATTTTTAAAATACAAGGTTGACCATGGAACAAAATTACAGATTAAAGCAATGAAGAACATGATAAAAAATAGCATTCAGAAAAAAGTCTTAATCTCTTAGTTGAGTGTCATTTTGTGTGTGTGTCGGGGCAGTATCCTATATCACTCTCACTTGCCTCTCTCTACCAGTGCCATTTCTCTCCATCTTTTTTGAGGTCCTTTGGTCTAAACTAAAAACTGGTTTAGGTTTAATCCAAGTGAATATATACTGGGACATATTTTATAATTATTTACTATTTGTGCAAACATTCAGAGAAAGAGAACAGAGAAAGGGTGGGGTGAATGCAAGAGAGAGCAGAGAGAAAACAGGCGAGTTCTCTAGCGGGAGAGCACAAGAGTGTGCAAGAGAACAAGACTGTGCAAGAGCATAAGAGAGTGCAAAGGAGTTGGAAAGTGAGAGAGTGTAAGAGAGAGCACGTATGAGCCTTTGGGTCATCTAATTATTTCAACCATGATCACTGAGGCTTAGATAAAAAGTTTGAACCCCATCATACGAATCAAAAACCCTTCAATTCTCCCAGTCTCAAATAATATTATTACTTAAACCAACAACTATTTGTAATTGACTATTATTAGCTAAAAGGAGATAGAGAAAGTTAATCATAACACCTATATGCATAACTGATGATAGCTCAGCAGCTGTTCTCACCAATGAACACTGTTCTCATTTTGTTCCCACTGTCTCCATAACTGCTTCTTGCTCATACAGTCTTTCTTTCTAACAGCTAAGAATCATACTCTGTAGTTTAAAAGTATTCTTTTGCAGACCCCTAGGAAAACTACAAGCTAATTAAAATAAATTCTGTTTTCTATCTATGGCAACATGCCAGTGTGCTCTTCAACTTATTTGCAGAATAGTGGTATCTTGCTCAACATGTGAGCAACTCTTTCACACTAGGCCTTAAAAAGAATAACCTTATGGAGAAGAGAGAGTCAACTTGAAATAGACTTATGTGTTTCTCATGGGGATGTCTCATGTGTTAAAATGTATAATGTAATTTATTCATTGCTCTTTCATATCAAAATTTTCTATTTTCTCATGAATTCTCTACTCTATTTTGTGTATGTATGTCTGTATGAGTGCATGTGTATCTCACAAAAATATAGAAAACAAAAGTTAGTTTTACTAACATTACACTTGTAAAAGACTTTGGATACTCACAATCTTAAAGTCAGTGTAATTCAACAAACATGTGCTAACTCATTGATATTCAGTAATTTCAGTCTTGTCCAATTCTTTAAGACCTCATTTATGGTTTCCTGGCAAAGATACTAGAATGGTTTGTCATTTCGTTCTCTAGTTCAATTTATAGATGGAGAAACTCAAGCAAACAGGATTAAATGACTTACCCAGCATCACACAACTAGGAAATGCCCAAAGTTGGATTCCAATTCAGATCTTTCTTACTCCAGGCACAGCACTGTATTACTTACACATCCTGAAGAAACTCATTTGAGTGGACAGTGATACACTGGATCCATATTTTAAGCAAAACTAATGCTTGATTACTTCGAGAAAGAAAAGGAAGGAAGAAAGAAAGGAAGAAGAAAGAGAGAAGGAAGGAGGGAGGAAAGGAAGAAAGTAGGAATGAAAGAAGAGAAAGGAACATTAGGTAATCTAATTTTTTGAACCATGGTGATTGAGGCATAGATTAAATAGCTTAAACCCCATCATAAAATGTCAAAAGCCCTTTGGTCATCCCAGTTCTAAATCATGCCATTGCTTAAACCAATAGCCCTTTGTAATTGTTTGTTTTTTTGTTGTTGTTGTTGTTTTTGTTTTTTACTAATTCTTGATTGGTTCATTTGAAAT
>NC_067403.1:84006533-84021550 GCF_016432865.1 Antechinus flavipes | reverse complement strand
CTAGCCTTAGGGCAGTTGCTAAAACACACAGTGACTTCCGGTTAAGATGGCGGAGAGGAGGCTCACAGTTGCATAAGCTCCGCGCTTTCTCTCACTATCCACTTCATTACAAGCCTCTGAATCAATGCTTGACTGAAAAAAAACCCACAAATAGTTACCAAGAGAAGCCATCCTTGAGATCCACCAAGAAAGGTCTGTCCTTTACTGGAGGCTGGGTGGTTTTAGATCGGCGCAGGCTGAGGCAGCGGCAGTGAGAGCACGGGAGCAGACTGGAGAGGGGTGGGAGTGATCGTAGCCGTTTCTTCTCTGCGGGAGAGCTTCGCTACAGGTTTGGATACTTTCCTCCAGCAGCAAGTCAACAGCCCAGCAGAGAAGCTAAAAACACCGGGGCTGAAGAATACAACCCCAAACAGCTGGAGTCTCTCAGGACCTGGCCGCCCCCCTCTTCCCCCCCCCTCAGTGACTCAGCACGCTTTGGGATCTCAGAGCGCAGGCGCAGCACAGTCCTGCAGTGCCTCACTGCTGCCCCCTGCAGTCTGTAGAGGAAGCTCGGTAACACACCCCCCCCAGCCCCCCCCCCCCCAAAGAAAGACTCCAGTTTTTTTTCTGTTTTTCTTTGGTAGTTTTGTCTCTGATTAATAGAAAGAATGAGCAAGAAGCTGAAGAGGACTTAAACCCTTGACAGCTTCTACACAGATAGAGAGCAGACTCTAAATCCTGAGGAGACTAAAAACAGGCAGTCCCCAGGTGATTCCCCAAAGGAGAGATTGTCTGTTCCTCAGCACAGATGAACCTCATAGAAGTGATTAAAAAGGCTCTCACAAGGGAGCTAGAAAAAAAATGGGGAAAGCAGAGTGAGGCTTGGGAAAAGGAGAGGGAGGCTTGGCAAAAGAGCCTGGAGAAGTCAGTTAAAAGAGAGTGGATAAAGAAGTAAAAATCCTTAAAAAATCTTAGTTAGTGAACTGGAAACAGAAAACAGCTCTCTAAAAAACAAAATTGGCGAAATGGAAAAAAATTCCACAGAACAAAAGAACTCAATGGGACAATTAGAGAAAAATTTTAAAAAAGTGAGTGAAGAGAATACTTCACTGAAAATCAGAATTGAACAAGTGGAATTGAATGACTCGAGGAGACAAGAAGAATCAGTCGAGCAAATCCAAAAAAAATCAAACAATGGAGAAAAATGTGAAATACCTTCTGGGGAAGACAACAGACCTGGAAAACAGATCCAGGAGAGACAATCTGAGAATCATTGGACTCCCAGAAAAACATGATGAAAAAAAGAGCCTGGACACTGTCTTCCAGGAAATTATCAAAGAGAACTGCCCAGAAGTCATAGGAACAGAGGAAAAAATAAACATTGAAAGGATTCATCGATCACCCACTGAAAGGGATCCTAAAATCAAAACACAAAGGAATATAGTGGCCAAATGCCAGAACCCTCAGATGAAAGAAAAAATATTGCAAGCGGCTAGAAAAACCCAATTCAAGGATCAAGGAGCCACAATAAGGATCACCCAGGATCTGGCAGCATCCACATTAAAAGATCGAAGGGCCTGGAATATGATATTCCAAAAGGCTAAGGAACTTGGTATGCAACCAAAAATAACTTACCCAGCGAGAATGAGCATCTTTTTCCAGGGAAGAAGATGGACATTCAACGAAGTAAGCGAATTTCATCTATTTCTGATGAAAAAACCAGAACTTAACAAAAAGTTTGATCTACAAATATAGAACTCAAGAGAAATCTAAAAAGGTAAAGATTAATCTTGGGAACTATAGTTTGACTATATAGATGTATAAAGAATACATGTATACCTTGTTCTAGAAATTGATGTGGAAAGGGACATTGTACCAGAAAAAGGGTAAAGTGGGGGTAGTACATCTCATGAAGAGGCATAGGAAACCTATTATATCTGAGAGAAAGAATGGAGGGGGATGAATATAGTGGGTATTTTACTGCCTTCAGAATTGGCTTTAAGTGAAAAATCTTAAGACATATTCAATCTATGGTGAAACTTCTCCCATCTCATTGAAATTGAGAAGGGAAAAGTGGAAAGGGAAGGAATAAGCTAAGCGGAAGGGAATACGAAAACTGGGAGGGAAAGGGGTAAGATAGGGGGAGGAACTCTAAGGCGGGGGAGGGACACTAAAAAGGAGGGCTGTGAGAAGCAAGGGGTGCTCACAAGCTTAATACTTGGAAGGGGGAAAGGGGAAAGAAGGGAGGAAAGCATAAACCGGTTAACAAGATGGCAAGTAATACAGAATTGGTCATTCTAACCATAAACGTGAATGGTAACTCCCCCATAAAGAGGAAGCGGTTAGCAAGAAGGATTAAAAGCCAGAATCCTACAATATGTTTTTACAGGAAACACACCTGAAGCGGGGAGATACATGCAGGTTAAAGGTAAAAGGTTGGAGCAAAATCTACTATGCTTCAGGTGAAGTCAAAAAGCAGGGTAGCCATCCTGATCTCAGATCAAGCTAAAGCAAAATTTGACCTAATTAAAAGAGATAAGGAAGGACACTATATCTTGCATAAAGGGTAGCATGGATAATGAAGCACTATCTATATTAAACATATATGCACCAAGTGGGGTATCATCTAAATTCTTAAAAGAGAAACTAAAGAGCTGCAAGAAGAATAGACAGTAAAACATAATAGTGGGAGATCTTAACCTTGCACTCTCAGAATTAGATAAATCAAACCACAAAATAAATAAGAAAGAAGTCAAAGAGGTAAATAGAATACTAGAAAGTTAGATATGATAGATCTCTGGAGAAAATTAATGGAGACAGAAAGGAATACACTTTCTTTTCAGCAGTTCATGGAACCTATACAAAAATTGACCATATATTAGGACATAAAAACCTCAAACTCAAATGTATAAGGCAGAAATAGTAAATGCATCCTTTTCAGACCACATGCAATGAAAATTACATTCAACAAAAAGCAGGGAAGTAGACCGAGACCAAAATAATTGGAAACTAAATAATTCATACTAAAGAATGATTGGGTGAAACGGCAAATCATAGACATAATTAATAACTTCACCCAAGAAAACGATAATAATGAGACATCATACCAAAATGTATGGGATGCACCAAAGCGTAATAAGGGAAATTTCATATCTCTAGAGGCCTATTTGTATAAAATAGAGAAAGAGAAGGTCAATGAATTGGGTTTGCAATTAAAAATGCTAGAAAAGGAACAAATTAAAAGGTGAGATCAATAAAATTGAAAGTAAAAAAACTATTGAATTGATTAATAAAAACTAAGATTGGTTCTATGAAAAAAACAACAAAATAGACAAACCCTTAGTAAATCTGATTAAAAAAAGGAAAGAGGAAAATCAAATTGTTAGTCTTAAAAATGAAAAGGGAGAACTCACCACTAACAAAGAGGAAATTAGAGCCAATAATTAGGAGTTACTTTGCCCAACTTTATGCCAATAAATTCGACAACTTAAATGAAATAGAAAAATACCTCCAAAAATACAGCTTGCCCAAACTAACAGAGGAAGAAGTAAATATCCTAAACAGTCCCATCTCAGAAAAGAAATAGAACAAACTATCAATCAACTCCCTAAGAAAAAATCCCCAGGACCAGATGGATTTACATGTGAATTCTACCAAACATTTAAAGAACAATTAACTCCAATGTTATATAAACTATTTGAAAAAATAGGGATTGAAGGAGTCCTACCAAACTCCTTTTATGACACAGATATGGTACTGATACCTAAACCAGGTAGGCTGAAAACAGAGAAAGAAAATTATAGACCAATCTCCCTAATGAATATTGATGCTAAAATCTTAAATAAAAATATTAGCAAAAAGATTACAGAAAATTGTCACCAGGATAATACACTATGACCAAGTAGGATTTATACCAGGAATGCAGGGCTGGTTCAATATTAGGAAAACTATTAGCATAATTGACTATATCAATAACCAAACAAACAAAAACCACATGATCATCTCAATAGATGCAGAAAAAGCATTTGATAAAATCCAACATCCATTCCTAATAAAAACACTTGAGAGCATAGGAAAAAATGGACTTTTCCTTAAAATAGTCAGGAGCATATATTTAAAACCATCAGTAAGCATCATATGCAATGGGGAAAAACTGGAACCTTTCCCAGTAAGATCTGGAGTGAAGCAAGGCTGCCCACTATCACCATTATTATTTAATATCATATTAGAAACACTAGCCTCGGCAATAAGAGTCGAGAAAGATATAAAAGGAATTAGAGTAGGCAACGAGGAAACCAAACTATCACTCTTTGCAGATGATATGATGGTATACCTAGAGAACCCCAGAGATTCTACCAAAAAGCTATTGGAAATAATTCATAATTTTAGCAAAGTAGCTGGCTACAAAATAAATCCCCATAATCCTCAGCATTTTTATACATCACCAACAAAACCCAACAGCAAGAGATACAAAGAGAAATTCCATTCAGAATAACTGTTGATACCATAAAATATTTGGGAATCTATCTACCAAAGGAAAGTCAGGAATTATATGAGCAAAATTATAAAAAAGTCTCCACACAAATAAAGTCAGACTTAAATAATTGGAAAAATATTAAGTGCTCCTCCTGGATCGGCCGAGCGAACATAATAAAGATGACAATACTCCCTAAACTAATCTATTTATTTAGTGCTATACCATCAGACTTCCAAGAAAATATTTTATTGATCTAGAAAAAATAACAACAAAATTCATATGGAACAATAAAAAGTCGAGAATCTCAAGGGAATTAATGAAAAAAAAAATCAAATGAAGGTGGCCTAGCTGTACCTGATCTAAAATTATATTATAAAGCAGCAGTCACCAAAACCATTTGGTATTGGCTAAGAAATAGATTAGTGGATCAGTGGAAAAGGCTAGGCTCACAAGACAGAATAGTCAATTATAGCAATCTAGTGTTTGACAAACCCAAAGCCCCTAACTTCTGGAAAAGAATTCATTATTTGATAAAAACTGCTGGGATAATTGGAAATTAGTATGGCAGAAATTAGGCATGGACCCACACTTAACACCATATACCAAGATAAGATCAAAATGGGTCTATGACCTAGGCGTAAAGAACGAGATTATAAATAAATTAGAGGAACATAGAATAGTTTATCTCTCAGACTTGTGGAGGAGAAAGAAATTTGTGACCAAAGATGAACTAGAGACCATTACTGATCACAGAATAGAAAATTTCGATTACATCAAATTAAAAAGCCTTTGTACAAATAAAACTAATGCAAACAAGATTAGAAGGGAAGCAACAAACTGGGAAAACATTTTCACAGTTAAAGGTTCTGATAAAGGCCTCATTTCCAAAATATATAGAGAACTGACTCAAATTTATAAGAAATCAAGCCATTCTCCAATTGATAAATGGTCAAAGGATATGAACAGACAATTTTCAGAGGATGAAATTGAAACTATAACCACTCATATGAAAGAGTGTTCCAAATCATTATTGATCAAAGAATGCAAATAAGACAACTCTAAGATACCACTACACACCTGTCAGATTGGCTAAGATGACAGGAAAAAATAATGATGAATGTTGGAGGGGATGCGGGAAAACTGGGACACTAATGCATTGTTGGTGGAGTTGTGAACGAATCCAACCATTCTGGAGAGCAATCTGGAATTATGCCCCAAAAATTATCAAATTGTGCATACCCTTTGATCCAGCAGTGTTTCTATTGGGCTTATATCCCAAAGAAATACTAAAGAAGGGAAAGGGACCTGTATGTGCCAAAATGTTTGTAGCAGCCCTGTTTGTAGTGGCCAGAAACTGGAAAATGAATGGATGCCCATCAATTGGAGAATGGCTGGGTAAATTTGGTATATGAATGTTATGGAATATTATTGTTCTGTAAGAAATGACCAGCAATGAATACAGAGAGGACTGGCGAGACTTACATGAACTGATGCTAAGTGAAATGAGCAGAACCGGGAGATCATTATACACTTCGACAACGATATTGTATGAGGTCATATTTTGATGAAGTGGATTTCTTTGACAAAGAGACCTGAGTTTCAATTGATAAATGACGGACAAAAGCAGCTACACCCAAAGAAAGAACACTGGGAAACGAATGTAAACTATCTGCATTTTTGTTTTTCTTCCCGGATTATTTATACCTTCTGAATCCAATTCTCCCTACGCAACAAGAGAACTGTTCGGTTCTGCAAACATATATTGTATCTAGGATATACTGCAACATATCCAACATATAAAGTACTGCTTGCCATCTAGGTGAGGGGGTGGAGGGAGGGAGGGGGAAAAAAATCGGAACAGAAACGAGTGTCAATATAATGTAATTATTAAATAAAAAATTTAAAAAAATAAAAATAAAAATAAAACACACAGTGGGGTTCTCCACTGGGCTCTTTTGTAGCTCCACCCATGCTGAATCACTTCCAGTTGGGGTAGGGGGAACTTATACCCAGAGTACTCCCATACCTTACTGCCTAAAGCCTGTTTACATCTTTCCCTGCTTTGCAGAGAAAGCTGGTAACCCCCTTACCCTGAAGGCAGACCCTAAAGACTTTTTAAAATTAGCAAAAAAAATCAAAAAAATGATTGATAGCTTCTATACAGAAAAAGAGCAGGTTTGCACCCCTGAGGAGACTAATAGCAAACAGTCTTCAGATGATACCCCAAAAGGGAATGTTACCTGGCTTCCTTTAAATAATGCTCTCCTAGAAGGGACCATGAAAAGTCTCAAAAGAGAGTTAGAAGAAAAATGGGGAAAGGAAAGAGAATCTTTGCAATCTGAATTGGAAAAGGTAAAAAATTCCCAGGAAGTGCAGGGAAATAGAATTTGTGAATTAGAAAAAGTAAAAAAATCTCAGGAAAGTAAGATTTGTGATTTAGAAAAGATAAAAAGTTCTTAAGAAAGTAGGATTTGTGAATTAGAAAAGATAAAGAATTTGCAAGAAAATAGGATCTGTAAATTGGAAAAAGAAAATAATTCACCAAAAAAAAAAAAAAAATAGTGAAATGGAAAAAATCCATAGAGCAAAACAACTTATTTAAAAGCTGCATTGGACATATACAAAAAGAAGTTAAAAGAGCTAATGAAGAAAATAATTCATTAAAAATCATAACTGAACAAATATAAACTAATAATTCATTGAGACAGCAAGAATCAGTCAAGCAAAACCAAAAAAAAAAAAATGATAAATTGGAAAAAACCATGAAATGTCTACCTGGAAAAATTACAGAACTGGAAAATAGATCTAGGAGAGATAATTTGAGGATTATTGGACTTTACAAAAATTATGATGAAAAAAAGAGCCTAGATACTATTTTACAGGAAATCATCAAAGAGAACTGTCCAGAATTAATAGAACCAGAAAGTAAAATAGAATTGAAAGAATTCATCGAACATCTTCTGAAAAAGATCCTAATACAAAAACTCCAAGGAATATTGTGGCCAAATTTCAAAACTATCAGATTAAGGAAAAAATATTACAAGCAACCAGAAAAAAAAATTCAAATACCGAGGTGCCACAATAAGGATCACCCAAGATCTGGCTGCCTTCACATTAAAGGATATAAGGCCCTGGAATCTGATATTCTGAAAGGCAAAAGAACTTGGAATGGAGCCAAGAATAAACTACCAGCTGAGCATTTTCTTTTAGGGAAGAACATGGACATTTAATGAAACAGATGAATTCCATTTGTTTCTAAGGAAAAACCAGAACTAAACCAAAAATGTGATCTCCAACCATAGGAATCAAGAGAAGCAGAAAAGGTAAAAGGAACTCTTGAGAATTTTATTTCTGTTGTGGATATACAAAAAGACTATGTATGTATTTTGAGTTTACTGATATAACATAAAAAAGGGAAGTAGAAATGGAAAAGGGATAATATCAAAAAAGGAGGTAGGGGGGGATAAAAAGAGGGAAATGACATCCCACAAAGAGGCAAAGGAAACTTATCATATCCGAGGGAATTTAGAGAGGGGGAGGAATATTGTGTGGATCTTACTCTCATCAGAATTGGCTCAAAGAGAAAATAATTGACATAATTGTTTTACAGAAAATCTTCTCTCACCTCATTAAAAAAGGGGAAAGGAAAAGGGAAAAGGAAAAGAGTAATAAGGGAAGGGTACAATAAAGGGAAGAGATTCCAAAGGGGAGAGGGAGAGATCCTAAAGAGGGTGAGCAGAGTAATACAAGTGGGGTTCATAAGTTTAAAACTGGGAAAAAGGCTAAGAGCACGAGGGGGGGGCAGAGAAAAAGAAAAGGATAATCTGGGGATATTAAGATGGCAGGAAATACAGATCTTGTAATTTTAACCACAAATGTCAATGGGATGAACTCTCCCATTAAGTGGAGGCAGATAGTAGGCTAGATCAAAAGTCAGAACCCAACAATATGTTATTTACAGGAAACACATTTAAAGCAGAGAGATACATACAGAGTAAAGGTAAAAGGGTGGAGCACAATAAATTATGCTTCAGGTGAAGTAAAAAAAAAAAAATCAGGGATAGGCATCCTGACCAAAGATCAAGCAAAAGCAAAAATTGATCTAATCAAAAGAGATAAGGAAGGAAACTATATCTTGCTAAAGAGCAGCATAGACAATGAAGTAATATCAATACTAAACATACATGCACCAAATGGTACAGCATCTAAATTCCTAAAGGAGAAGTTAAGAGAGTTGCAAGAAGAAATAAATAGCAAAACTGTAATAGTGGGAGATCTCAACCTTGCACTCTCACAATTAGACAAATAAAACCACAAAACAAATAAGAAAGAAGTTAAATGTAAATAGAATATTAGAAAAATTAGATATGATAGATCTTTGGAGAAAACTGAATGGAGACAGAAAGGAATATACTTTCTTCTCAGCAGTTCATGAAACCTATACAAAAATTGACCATCTATTAGGACATAAAGACTTCAAAATTAAATGCAGGAAGGCAGAAATAGCAAATGTTTTCTTTTCAGATCACGATGCAATAAAAATTACATTCAATAAAAAGTTAGGGGTAAATAGACTAATAAGCAACTGGAAACTAAACAATCTCATATTAAAGAATGTTTGGGTGAAATAGCAAATTATAGACACAATAATTTCACTCAAGATAATGACAATGATGAGACATCACACCAAAATTTGTGGGATGCAGCCAAAGTGGTGATAAGAGGAAATTTTATATCCTTAGAGGCCTACTTGAATAAAATAGAGAAAGAGAAGATCAATGAATTGGGCTTGAAACTAAAAAAGCTAGAAAATGAACAAATTTTAAAACCCCAATCAAATACTAAATTTGAAATTCTAAAATTAAAAGGAGAAATTAATAATATTGAAAGTAAAAAAAAAAAAAAAACTATTGAATTAATAAATAGGGACTTCCGGTTAAGATGGCGGCGAGGAGGCACACAGCTGCATAAGCTCCACGCTTTCTCTCATTATCCATTTCATTACAAGCCTCTGAATTAATGCTTGACTGAAAAAAAACCCACAAATAGTTACCAAGAGAAGCCATCCTTGAGATTCGCCAAGAAAGGTTTGTCTTTACTGGAGGGCTGGGATGGTTTTAGATAAGGCGCTGGCTGAGGGCAGAGGCAGTGAGAGCACGGGAGCAGACTGGAGAGGGGGTGGGGAGTAATCGCAGCCGTCTCTGCTGGGAGAGCTTCGCTACAGGTTTGGATACTTTGCTCCGGCAGCAAGTCAGCAGCCCAGCAGAGAAGCTAAAAAGACCAGGGCTGAAGAATACAACCCCAAACAGCTGGAGTCTCTCGGGACCTGGCGCCCCCTCCTTCCCCCCCCCCCCCCCCCACAGTGACTCAGCACGCTCTGGGATATCAGAGCTCAGGCGCACACAGTCCTGCTAGTGCCTCACTGCTGCCCCCTGCAGTCTGTAGAGGAAGCTCGATAACA
This sequence comes from Antechinus flavipes, assembly GCF_016432865.1. NCBI lineage: Eukaryota > Metazoa > Chordata > Mammalia > Dasyuromorphia > Dasyuridae > Antechinus > Antechinus flavipes. Next base: position 84,011,633 of record NC_067403.1, on the reverse strand, counting down.
CACCCAGCCCCCCACCCCCCCAAAAGAAAGACTCCAGTTTTTTATGTTTTTCTTTGGTAGTTTGTCTCTGATTATTAGACAGAATGAGCAAGAAGCTTAAGAGGACTTCAACCCTTGACAGCTTCTATACAGATAGAGAGCAGACTCTAAATCCTGAAGAGACTAAAAACAGACAGTCCTCAGGTGAATCCCCAAAGGAGGAGATCATCTGTTCCTCAGCACAGATGAACCTCATAGAAGTAATTAAAAAGGCTCTCACAAGGGAGCTAGAAGAAAAATGGGGAAAGCAGAGTGAGGCTTGGCAAAAGGAGAGGGAAGCTTGGGAAAAGGAGAGGAAGGCTTGGCAAAAGAGCCTGGAGAAAGTTGAAGAGAGAGTGGATAAAGAAGTAAAATCCTTGAAAAATAGGATTAGTGAACTGGAAACAGAAAACAGCTCTCTAAAAAACAAAATTGGCAAAATGGAAAAAAAATTCCACAGAACAAAAGAACTCAACTGGACAAGTAGAAAAAGATTTTAAAAAAGTGAGTGAAGAAAATACTTCACTGAAAATCAGAATTGAACAATTGGAATTGAATGACTCGAGGAGACAAGAAGAATCAGTCAAGCAAATCCAAAAAAATCAAACAATGGAGAAAAATGTGAAATACCTTCTGGGGAAGACAACAGACCTGGAAAACAGATCCAGGAGAGACAATCTGAGAATCATTGGACTTCCAGAAAAACATGATGAAAAAAAGAGCCTGGACACTATTTTCCAGGAAATTATCAAAGAGAACTGCCCAGAAGTCATAGGAACAGAGGAAAAAATAAACATTGAAAGGATTCATCGATCACCCACTGAAAGGGAGCCTAAAATCAAAACACCAAGGAATATAGTGGCCAAATGCCAGAACCCTCAGAAGAAGGAAAAAATATTGCAAGCGGCTAGAAAAACCCAATTCAAGTATCAAGGAGCCACAATAAGGATCACCCAGGATCTGGTAGCATCCACATTAAAAGATCGAAGGACCTGGAATATGATATTCCGAAAGGCTAAGGAACTTGGTATGCAACCAAAAATAACTTACCCAGCGAGAATGAGCATCTTTTTCCAGGGAAGAAGATGGACATTCAACAAAGTAAGCGAATTTCATCTATTTCTGATGAAAAAACCAGAACTTAACAAAAAGTTTGACCTACAAATATAGAACTCAAGAGAAATCTAAAAAGGTAAAGATTAATCTTGGGAACTATATTTTAATTATATAGATGTATAAAGAATACATGTATAACTTGTTCTAGAAATTGATGTGGAAAGGACATTGTATCAGAAAAACAGTAAAGTGGGGGTACTACATCTCATGAAGAGGCATAGGAAACCTATTATATCTGAGAGAAAGAATGGAGGGGGATGAATATAGTGGGTATCTTACTGCCTTCAGAATTGGCTTTAAGTGAAAAATCTTAAGACATATTCAATCTATGGTGAAACTTCTCCCACCTCATTGAAAAGTGAGAAGGGAAAAGTGAAAAGGGAAGGAATAAGCTAAGCGGAAGGGAATACGGAAACTGGGAGGGAAAGGGGTAAGATAGGGGGAGGAACTCTAAGGCGGCAGGGAGGGATACTAAAAAGGGAGGGCTGTGAGAAGCAAGTGGTGCTCACAAGCTTAATACTAGGAAGGGGGGAAAGGGGAAAGAAGGGAGAAAAGCATAAACCGGGGTTAACAAGATGGCAAGTAATACAGAATTGGTCATTCTAACCATAAACGTGAACGGGGTAAACTCCCCCATAAAGAGGAAGCGGTTAGCAGAATGGATTAAAAGCCAGAATCCTACAATATGTTGCTTACAGGAAACACACCTGAAGCGGGGAGATACATGCAGGTTAAAGGTAAAAGGTTGGAGCAAAATCTACTATGCTTCAGGTGAAGTCAAAAAAAGCAGGCCATCCTGCTCTCAGATCAAGCTAAAGCAAAAATTGATCTAATTAAAAGAGATAAGGAAGGCACTATATCTTGCTAAAGGGTAGCATGGATAATGAAGCACTATCTATATTAAACATATATGCACCAAGTGGGGTAGCATCTAAATTCTTAAAAGAGAAACTAAGAGAGCTGCAAGAAGAAATAGACAGTAAAACTATAATAGTGGGAGATCTTAACCTTGCACTCTCAGAATTAGATAAATCAAACCACAAAATAAATAAGAAAGAAGTCAAAGAGGTAAATAGAATACTAGAAAAGTTAGATATGATAGATCTCTGGAGAAAATGTAATGGAGACAGAAAGGAATACACTTTCTTTTCAGCAGTTCATGGAACCTATACAAAAATTGACCATATATTAGGACATAAAAACCTCAAACTCAAATGCAGTAAGGCAGAAATAGTAAATGCATCCTTTTCAGACCACGATGCAATGAAAATTACATTCAACAAAAAACCAGGGGGAAGTAGACCAAAAAAACAATTGGAAACTAAATAATCTCATACTAAAGAATGATTGGGTGAAACGGCAAATCATAGACATAATTAATAACTTCACCCAAGAAAACGATAATAATGAGACATCATACCAAAATGTATGGGATGCAGCCAAAGCGGTAATAAGGGGAAATTTCATATCTCTAGAGGCCTATTTGTATAAAATAGAGAAAGAGGTCAATGAATTGGGTTTGCAACTAAAAATGCTGGAAAAGGAACAAATTAAAAACCCCCAGTCAAACACTAAACTTGAAATTCTAAAAATAAAAGGTGAGATCAATAAAATTGAAAGTAAAAAAACTATTGAATTGATTAATAAAACTAAGAGTTGGTTCTATGAAAAAACCAACAAAATAGACAAACCCTTAGTAAATCTGATTAAAAAAAGGAAAGAGGAAAATCAAATTGTTAGTATTAAAAATGAAAAGGGAGAACTCACCACTAACGAAGAGGAAATTAGAGCAATAATTAGGAGTTACTTTGCCCAACTTTATGCCAATAAATTCGACAACTTAAATGAAATAGAAGAATACCTCCAAAAATATAGCTTGCCCAAACTAACAGAGGAAGAAGTAAATATCCTAAACAGTCCCATCTCAGAAAAAGAAATAGAACAAACTATCAATCAACTCCCTAAGAAAAAATCCCCAGGACCAGATGGATTTACATGTGAATTCTACCAAACATTTAAAGAACAATTAACTCCAATGTTATATAAACTATTTGAAAAAATAGGGATTGAAGGAGTCCTACCAAACTCCTTTTATGACACAGACATGGTACTGATACCTAAACCAGTAGGCTGAAAACAGAGAAAGAAAATTATAGACCAATCTCCCTAATGAATATCGATGCTAAAATCTTAAATAAAATATTAGCAAAAAGATTACAGAAAATCGTCACCAGGATAATACACTATGACCAAGTAGGATTTATACCAGGAATGCAGAGCTGGTTCAATATTAGGAAAACTATTAGCATAATTGACTATATCAATAACCAAACAAACAAAAACCATATGATCATCTCAATAGATGCAGAAAAAGCATTTGATAAAATCCAACATCCATTCCTAATAAAAACACTCGAGAGCATAGGAATAAATGGACTTTTCCTTAAAATAGTCAGGAGCATATATTTAAAACCATTAGTAAGCATCATATGCAATGGCGAAAAACTGGAACCTTTCTCAGTAAGATCAGGAGTCAAGCAAGGTTGCCCACTATCACCATTATTATTTAATATCATATTAGAAACACTAGCCTCAGCAATAAGAGTCGAGAAAGATATTAAAGGAATTAGAGTAGGCAATGAGGATACCAAACTATCACTCTTTGCAGATGATATGATGGTATACCTAGAGAACCCCAGAGATTCTACTAAAAACCTATTGGAAATAATTCATAATTTTAGCAAAGTAGCTGGCTACAAAATAAATCCCCATAAATCCTCAGCATTTTTATACATCACCAACAAAACCCAACAGCAAGAGATACAAAGACAAATTCCATTCAGAATAACTGTTGATACCATAAAATATTTGGGAATCTATCTACCAAAGGAAAGTCAGGAATTATATGAGCAAAATTATAAAAATGTCTCCACACAAATAAAGTCAGACTTAAATAATTGGAAAAATATTAAGTGCTCTTGGATCGGCCGAGCGAACATAATAAAGATGATAATACTCCCTAAACTAATCTATTTATTTAGTGCTATACCAATCAACTTCCAAGAAAATATTTTATTGATCTAGAAAAAATAACAACAAAATTCATATGGAACAATAAAAAGTCGAGAATCTCAAGGAATTAATGAAAAAAAAAAATCAAATGAAGGTGGCCTAGCTGTACCTGATCTAAAATTATATAATAAAGCAGCAGTCACCAAAACCATTTGTATTGGCTAAGAAATAGATTAGTGGATCAGTGGAAAAGGCTAGGTTCACAAGACAGAATAGTCAATTATAGCAATCTAGTGTTTGACAAAACCAAAGCCCCTAACTTCTGGGAAAAGAATTCATTATTTGATAAAAACTGCTGGGATAATTGGAAATTAGTATGGCAGAAATTAGGCATGGACCCACACTTAACACCATATACCAAAATAAGATCAAAATGGGTCTATGACCTAGGCATAAAGTAGGGGAGATGGGGAGCCCAACCAGACATTGTTAGCAGGTTCCCTCTAGGCTAAATGGTTTTATACCTTACCCAGAATTCCCCCACTATCTGTGACCTTCTATATCTCTCTCTTCCTTTTGTTTTAATTGAAGCAGGTAGTTAAATCCATCATCATGGGAGGAATCACATAGGCAAATTGTAATATCATAGAAGCAAGTAGTAATACAACAATATGAATAAACAAAATACTATAAAGATTTCCATGAGTTCCAGAAGGAAGGTATAAAAAATAACTATCAATTCACAACCACATATATACCTCCTTCAATAGCCAAGGGATAGTCCAAAAGCAATGTATTGTCCATCACTTCATGTGTCAGAGAATCCAAAGATTCCTCTAAGTTTTGAAGTCCTGGATTAGTCTCATTAGCAATTACTTTTGAGGTTCATGAGTTAATTGTCACAGCCATAGGGTTAACTGCCAGGCTCTTTCAGTGGTGGATATAGTCAAAGAT
>NC_067403.1:83943982-84006033 GCF_016432865.1 Antechinus flavipes | reverse complement strand
GCTGGTCTAGGAATTAGTTAAAGACCACAGCAAATACCTATATGTCTGGCATAAAAGGATCTATAATGGCTAAAAATAGTTCCACCTCTTGAAAATGGGAATTTAAATATAAGACAGAAAAATTTATTTATTTTACAATTGAAAGGATCCCCATTGACCAGTGGGGGAAAAACTGCTTAAAAAATGAACACATTCAGATTTCACTAGGCATAGACAGAAAAGACTTAACCAAGGACATTTACAAACTTCTCTAAATCCTTGGAATTCCCCTGAATTTGTTATAAAAAGGAAATTTGGGGAATGGAGAATGTTTATTGATCCAAGAAAAGTAAATGGATAGTAGAAATTCTTCAGCTTGGGTTTCCATCTCCTCAATTGTTTAAGGAATGGTCTTTTAGGATTAAAAATTATATCCCTTTAGATAAGGAGGATATGAAGGAATTTATCTTTTCAGTGCCCAGCATTAATCCAGCTGAGCCTTATAAAGGATTTGAATGGACAGCCTTGCCACATGACATAAAGAATAGCTCTATATGAGTCAAAGACATGTGGCTGATGACTTTGCCCCTGTGAAAAAAATATCTCCAAGACCTAAGGTGGTACTACCTTTAAGAGGAAACAGTGCTTTAGGCTCACAATTCCAGCTCAAGGCTCTAAAAGAGATTGAATTGGCTTTATTTAATGTGGCTGAAAAAATAAATAAATATTGCTAAAAAACAGGGTCTATGAAAAACAGTTAAAACAGCAATTTAGTTGTCTGGGTTCAAGGAACAGTTTACTGGGCAAGTAACATATTTTTGTTAGTGATTTTAGAAAATGTTTATATTTAGGCTCAAGACTTAAAACTCAAGGTCAGCATGTCCCTTAATAAAGCTGCCCCACAAAATGGAACTGGTCATTTGGAAGTCTTGCTTCCTTGTTTGTTTGCTTCCTTCCTCCCTCCCTTCCTCCTTACCTTTTATCCTCTCTCTGTCCACATAGGGTCTCATACCCTTACCTACATATGTTCTTAAAAACATTTTTTTCTCTTTTGTGCCCCAAATCCTCTCAAGATATCTTGGGATTTACTGGCTATGTTCTTTTAAGACTATGCCTTAAACAAAAACCAATCTGATTCTCATGGGCTACCAATAGCTACTAAGTGAAGCCTTATTTGGTTATTGATGTTGTCCTGATTGATTCAGATTGAATATAAATTTTGTTCATTTCTGCTTTCTCCAAAAACCCTGAGGATATTCCCCTCCCAAATTCATTCATTAATTTATTTATTTAGATTTTTTTTTTGATTAGGTGAAAGAGATGTTTTTGCCTCAATTGCTATCTAGCCTTAATCACTAAATGGGTGTACCCTCAGTCAAACTGAGACCTTTTGAAGACCTTAGCTTAAAAAGACTAAAGTCTCCCACTATATCCACACCCATCTCCAGTCATCCTGATCTATATCTGGCCACTGGATCCAGATGTCTCTGGAGGGGAAAGTGAGACAGGTGACATTGCACAGTCCTCCTTCACTTAAATCCAATTCACTTGCATCTCATGGCACCATCTTTCTGATGCCATAATCTGTTGTGTCCTGCTTTCTAGAGCCCCCAAGTTGGGGTCACAAAACATACCATGCTTCCTAGAGCCTCCATGCCAGGGTGTTAAGTTCTTTCTAGAACCCCCAAGTTGGGATGGTTAAAATATACTGTCTTAGTGGAGAAGTGATGAGGTGAGACTCCCAAGAATGGTGGAAATATGGAGTGTTTTTTCCAAGTTCTTTCATCCTTATATACACTAATGCCCTTATGTAACCAAAACAACACTGGGCATGCACCAAGTATACAGTGTGCACATGTGGGACCACATGAACAACTTGCTATTGTATGTAGATTGCCACCTGGTATCCCTCTTTGCCACCCGGTATCACTCTGCTTCAATCACAACACAGGTTGTCTCAGCCCCTGACTTCTCAGGAAGGCTGAGAGCCCTTAGGGCAGATGGGGAGCTGAACCAGACATTGTTAGCAGGTTCCCTCTGGGCTGAATGGTCTTATACCTTACCCAGAATTCTTCCACTATCTGTGACCCTCTATATCTCTCCCTTCCTTTTGTTTTAATTGAAGCAGGTAATTAAATCCATCCCCATGGGAGGAATCACATAAGCAAGTTGTAATATCATAGAAACAAGTGGTAATATAATAATATGAATAAACAAAATACTATAAAGATTTCCATGAGTCCCAGAAGGAAGGTATAAAAAAATAACTATCAATTCACAACCACATATATACCTCCTTCAAAAGCCACGGAATAGTCCAAAAGCAATCTATTGTCCATCATTTCATGTGTCAGGGAATCCAATGATTCCTATAGGTTTTGAAGTCCTGCATTAGCTTCATTAGCAATTATTTTTGAGGTTCATGAGTTAATTGTCATAGCCAGTGGGTTAACTGCCAGGCTCTTTCAGTGGTGGATGTAGTCAGAGATGGAACCAACCAATGTTTCTTGGATCTTCACCTTCATTTTGAGGGTCTTTTCTTTTTGTGTCTCTCTCCAATGGACAAGGAGTATACAGCTTGTTGGCACCCATTGGGTTCCTCTCCATCTGTTGAGATACAAGCAAACCCTCTGCCCCAAATGGCTAGTCTATCTGGTCCCTTCCATTCACCATTCTCTGGATCTCTCCACATTACCTGGAGATTATCTAAAGATATTGGAACCGCTCGCACTCGACACTGTCTTCCAACAAGTTATGAAACCTGTCTGCTGGAGCCAGTGCATCTCCATCAATGGTATAGAGGGCTAAGTGGAGGAGTTCCCTAGGGTGGCTCCCCTTCTCTTGATGAAAGAAGAACATCTTGATGTCTCTCTACTATTTCTCCTCTCTACTATTGCCTGTCCTTGAGGACTAAAAGATATGTCAGTGGTGTATAAATCTGATACTGTGCATAAAAGTATGCAAAATGTTTAGAAGTGTCTGTTTTTATTGCTTATGGCACACCCATAATTTCAAAGGCCTGTGTAAGGAATTCCGTGACCACTTAGACTATATTTTGCTCCTGGTATTGCAAAAGTAAATATTGAAAAGGTGTCCACTACAACATGTATTTTCCAGATTTCTTTTTTACAGCAAATACAGGGGAATTATAAGGATTTAGAGAAGATTGTAGATATCATTGGTCAAGTTGCTCCTATACTATCTCTAATAAGACCTGAATTTTTTCACTGGCTAAGGACTCATACCTGTGTATCAGTTTTCCAATGAATGAGAACAGGTGAGAGTGCTGGCAGACCTTTGACTGCAGCCCTGCCTAAAAAGCGAAAGTACTTAATTGTAATCCTAACTGTTGTAAGATGCCTTCTCCTTAGATTGATGGGGATTTTTTTTTACTAAAAAAGGGGTAAAAACTCCTGTTTTATCTTCAAATTTTCATTTCAAAGGAGTAGCACTAAGTTCAGCTGCTATTGATCCTCCTATGCCAAACATATGGATGTGTGCCATAATCTTTGGCCAGTGACTGGGATATTAGCTACATGTTCATCAATTTCCCAAATCTATGGCTAGACCTTGTTTTGTAAGCACTGTCAGGAGGCAAAATGGTCAAGCCCACTATGTGTGGAGGCAAGAGGGTTATAGGCCAGACAGGGACAGGTTTTAGCTCTCTAGGAGATATCTCAATAGTCCCAACAGGATACAGCTCTATTCTTCCTAATTGCAATCCCCTTTCCCTACCAGCTTGCTTAAAGACTTTCTAGCTGTAATAGCAGTTGCCATTATGCCTCAAGTGTTTTTCCCCCTGGGACCCTGGAACCTAGTTCTGCTTTCTGTAATGAGGACATAGAGGGTGAGCAAAACTGCTTCATGGGCAGTGCTGATAGTGTCATTGCCCTCCTCACTCTTCCTCCCCCAATAAAGGTGAGGTTGAGGGAGGAGGGTAAGGAAATGGGGAATATCCTAAAAATGCATGCTCAGGTATAGGCAGAATTGAAAATGAACTTTGAAGGTGAAAATGAAGCTCATTTGCAAAGTACTTAAGGTACTTAACTCTTTTCTCCCCCAATTGGCCATGCCCTACAAATCTCCTCCAAAGGCAAAAACAAGCTATATACATCAGTAAAATGTTAAAAAAAAAAAAATGACTTGCTTAGCTCTGCCCCAAATGATGCATCCTCCACAGCTACGGACACCAACTCTCTGCTTGCTTTTCTCCTCATACTTCTTTGCTGACTGCCCAAGTCAAAATCTTTTCTCTTTTAAAATTTGTGAGATTCCTTAAAAGCAATTTTACTCCATTGTATTCAATTAGTTGTTCCCCATTAACTTCCACATCTCTGTCTCCAAACTCTCCTTCTTATAAAACCACAGAGATGTGCATTCCAGGACATCTGAGAACTCATTGATCTGCTTCTGAGTTATCAACAAACCTTGCTTGTCTGCTTGTTGGAATCCTTACTAACTGCTAAGTAATTAGAGTTGATCTAATCTTACAAGAAGATGTTTTGGGCAGAACCTGAAACAAGGTACTAAGTAGAACTACCCATAATCCCTCTCTCTGGAAGGAGCATAAATAGGCCAATGGGCCAGTCGGAGAGTTCTTGAGAGAGGAAGACGCTACAAGTGGAGATTTCACGGGAATGGCATGAAGAGTTGGAGCTGGCTGGAGGCTGAAGAAAGCAGAGGCAGAGGCTGAAGGACCAGACCTTTGGATTTGGTGACATCCGGAGAGAGCTCTTGGAACCAAGCAGAGAGATAGGCCTCTAAGCTAACCGGGCTATATTGGGATAATAAAAGATCTGAACTTTTATCACCTGGCTGCTTTTTGAGAAGAAAAAGCTCACCACATTTTGGCGCCCGAACAGGGACAAACAGACCCCTCAGTGGATTTCAGTGGAAAAGCTCCGATTCTGATTCAAGTGGAAAAGCCTCTGATCCTGATCCAGTGGAAAAAACTTCAACCCAGAAATTAGGGTGAGTGCAACAAAGAAATTTTGTTAGAAGAGTTAAAGTAGAATTTCAGCTAAGATGGGACAGATATTTAGAAAACAGTCTGTTTCTGTTCAAGGAAAATGTTTAGAGAGCATTGTCAAAATTATGGAAAGCCAAGGTTTAATTATAAGTTTACAGCAAATCACTGAACTTTTACAAACTGTAAAGGACATATGTCCTTGTTTCTCTCTTGATAAGGAATTAGATCTAAATGAATGGAAATTGGTTGGAGAGGATCTTTGTCAATTCTATGATAAAAATGGGCCTAACTCAATAATTAATACATATAATGTAATACAATTGGCTATAAGAAGTTATTTAAGTGATAGAATGATGAAAAGGAAAGTACAGGAGGAAGTGCCAACTTTACTAGGTGAAAAGGAGGATGAATCAGATGAGAATGGAGTTAATTACAATTCTGAGTATGATACTTCACAGCAGGAGGAATTAGGTGATTCCACATCTCATGACCCTCCCCCCGCAATTAACCCTTCATGGGTGGAACAAGGGGGAGGGAGAGAGACAGAAACACAGTCAGCTTCTCCTGTAAAGCAGAATTTGACAAGATTAGAAAAAGCATTAATTAAAGCAAAAAATGAAGGAGAAGATATATCTGATTTTATAAATGCATATCCTGTGATTGAAGAGCTCAACTCCTCAGGTCAAAAAGAGAGAAAATACACTCCTTTTAATTTGGGACGCAATAGGCAAAAAGGAGCTGTTGTACAAATCACTTTTGACCAACTAGCTGGTGAAGGTCAGTATGCAGAGAGTTCAGAACAGATTTATTATCCCATAACAGTCTATGAGCAAATTTCTAAGGCTGCAATAAAAGCTTGGAATTCTCTCCCTGGACAGAAAGATGGAAATAATGCTTTCACAAAAACAGAGCAAGGTCCCAATGAACCTTTTGCAGATTTTGTGGGACGTTTACAAACAGCTGTAATAAGAACCATTGGAGACAATGCAGCAACAGAAATAATGACTAGACATTTGGCTAAGGAAAATGCCAATGAGATTTGCAAGAGAATTATATGGCGGCTAGACAAAAATGCTCCTTTAGAAGAAATCATTAGACGCTGTGCCACAGTGGGCACAAATGCTTATTATGCCCAGACTATGATGAACAAGGAAAGACAAGGTCCTTCTTGGCAGAGGAATTCTAGAGAAACTCGTCGATGTTTTCAGTGCAGAAAAATTGGACATTTGAGAGCTCATTGTAGATATGGAGATAGAGTGAGAAGACAGGGTGAAAGAAAACCCAAAACCCCATGTCCAAAATGTAACCGAGGCTTTCATTGGGCCTCTAAATGTATATTGACCCAGAGGAATGAGAGGCAGGGCCCAGCTCTAAAGTATCAATCAAAGGACAGGTGGGGCATGATAGCAGCTGAGGTTACACCCAGAGAGACTTTAGAAATTCAGAACTCTGATGTCATCAACCAACAGAAAAGCAATCAGGATTACAGTTGGGAAGAATACAGGCCTTTTAAGACAACAAGACAATATCCAATGCAAACAACTCCAATGTAATTACCAGATGATGAGGAGAAATCCCAAACTTGGTAAATAGAAGAGAATTAAATAGGTTAATTGCTTGGGGAAGAGGATCTGCTTATATTTTCACAGGTGGAAAAGGCTAACAATGAGACTGTCAAAAGAACTTTAAAATCTTCAGCTTTCAGTTCCTGAAAAACCAGCAAGAATCACTGGATTCCCTGAGATGAAAAATTGTTGATGAGACCTTTTGCAGTACTTCAGAGCTTACAGGAATTATTAGATTCCTGGTACATGAACTAATGGACAATGGAATCCTATTGGACTGTTTCTAGGACTTATGGACATGTGTAAATTTTCAGGATGATTCATGTTATTTGTTACATTACTACTAGCCTGTGTTATATTGCTATGTGCTTATGTAAATTATGTATAATGCCTCCCATATTGATGGATTTATGTATACCATGTATATCTGTTACAAAGTTCTGGCCCATATTGATGGATTTATGTGTATCCCCTCAGAAACCCCCTATGTTTTAAAACAAAAGAAAGGGGGAGATGTTGGAATCCTTACTAACTGCTAAGTAATTAGAGTTGATCTAATCTTACAAGAAGATGTTTTGGGCAGAACCTGAAACAAGGTACTAAGTAGAACTACCCATAATCCCTCTCTCTGGAAGGAGCATAAATAGGCCAATGGGCCAGTCGGAGAGTTCTTGAGAGAGGAAGACGCTACAAGTGGAGATTTCACGGGATTGGCATGAAGAGTTGGAGCTGGCTGGAGGCTGAAGAAAGCAGAGGCAGAGGCTGAAGGACCAGACCTTTGGATTTGGTGACATTCGGAGAGAGCTCTTGGAACCAAGCAGAGAGATAGGCCTCTAAGCTAACCGGGCTATATTGGGATAATAAAAGATCTGAACTTTTATCACCTGGCTGCTTTTTGAGAAGAAAAAGCTCACCACATCTGCTAACCTAATTAATCATGATTCACACTTCTCTGGGGAAGGAGGGACTCATTTCTTAGTATTTGCCTCATTTTGCTGAAAAATGAAAGTGACTAGATTAGTCCTTACCGATTCTTTCCACTTCCCTATTTTTAGACTTATCCTATTGCCTGTCACAGGGACTTCTCCACTGAACTCAGCTGATCTCATCAATTGAGCTGCTTTGTGCCCTGCTTTGCAAGGCCCAGCATATCAACGGCCCCATGTTTAGGCACCAAATGTTGTATCCTGCTTTCTAGAGCCCCCAAGTTGGGGTAACAAAGCATTTTATGCTTGCTAGAGCTCCTGTGCTGGGGTGGTTAAAATATACTGTCTTAGTGGAGATGTGAAGAGGTGAGACTCCTAAAGATGGTGGAAATATAGAATCTATTTATTCCAAGGTCTTCCCCCTTTATATATCCTAATACCCTTATATAACCAAAACAACACTGCACATGCAATAAGTATATACTGTGGACATGTGGGGCCACATAAACAAATTGCTATTGTATATAGATTGCCACCTGGTATCACTCTGCCACCTGATATCACTCTGCTTTAATTACAACACAGGTTGTCACCACCTCCAGACTTCCCAAGAAGGCTGAGAGCTCTTAGGGAATATCAGGAGCCGAACCAGATATTGTCAGCAGATTCCCTCTGGGCTGAAGTATCTTATACCTCACCCAGAGTTCCCCCACTGTCTGTGGCTCTCTACAATGGTCCTCTTCAAGAACAAAGGACAAACAACACAACATTCATTGATCTTACTCTTCTAAAACTGACTTTTCAAATGGCTTCAAATCAGTGTCTCTTCATGTGTAGTGGCCTATCTCTAACAAACTGAGAACTCATTTTTGAAGATACATAGAATTATAATATAATAGTTCTATCATCCAAAAGTAATTAATTTATTGAGTATTTCCAGAAAGAAACGTCCCACTCCTAAAAATAGTTGTATATAGTTGTTTTAGTCTTCATTTTTGAAGAGGGCCAATGACAAGTCAACAAGTCTTGACTTGTACATGAATTAGATATAAATTAGCTGCTGGAAAGCAATATATGGCATCATTACCTTTACCTCTAAAGGACATTCTTTTAAATCTGGTCCTGTTCACAACTTTATGTACTCTCTTTAAGTCTTTTTGTATGTATATGCCATAGTTTGGGGGTCAATCTCAATTCTTCATCTATTTAGTGATTGGCAATTTCCCTTTCAGGTTCTTTCAAAAATATTTATATATTTTCCCCTAGCTCTTCTTGTCCACTAGAATACTGGACTCTGACTCTGGATTCTCTCTGATAGGTAATCTTTTGCCCTATCATAATGAGTCCCACTTCTCTGGCATTAATTTTAGACATTTAGATAGAAAAGCTAGCTACAAAGCCCTGAAAAAATTATTTCTTCCCATAACTCAGAAGATATTTTAATTCAAGGTCTAAAAGCTATTAAATTGATTTTCATTCTGCCAAACTCATTTCTTTTCTCTAAAATTTGAATGATGGTTAAACTAATATCAGATATTTTCCAAATCATTTTAATGGTGGGGAAATTTCCTTCTCAGATCATGAGAAGCCAAACTGTCATATACTTTCTTAAGGAAATACTTGAAATTTTAAATTATTATTTTCTTATACTTTTGCCAATATCATTGTGTAAATATATCCCTAAAAGCACACAGCAGATGTTGCTTAAACAAAACCATTTTGCATAAAGGACCCAACAGTCAATAAATGCACTTCCTTGGAGCAACATCCCACATAAAAATGATAGAACTCTTCAAGTTTCTGCCAAGATGAATTTTCATATAATAAATATCTGAATAAAAACTGTCATGTGTTAGATTTAAGTCTTAGGGGATTGTTACAAAATTTGCAAAGATTTGGCATATAAAGAAAAATTAAATGTTATTTCAACATTTTGAGCAAGTAGTTTCAGCAAGGTATCTGAGTAAGGAGTCATCTGTAGTGAATATGATCACCCAACTTTTTTTTTTAATTAGCATCATAGTAAGTCTTCCTTTTTCTCCTCAGGAAACCTTGAGAGATCGCACCCGAAAGTGTAGTGTATTTGGAGTGCAGCCCTCTCCAAATGGCAGGGTTTAGTGAGGAATCGCAATTGCAGGGTTACTTACAGAGGACGAGGAAGGTCCTTTATCATAGCCATCAGAACTCGACTCGTGGCCCCAGTCTTGTTTCTTCCTGGAGTCACCAGGTTCTGAGTGTACCCGTTTATAATTTTGGTGGTAAGAAGTGTCCATGGGGTTGGCTTTGAGTTCCCTTGGGGATCCACTCAGTTGCAACAATCTCCATACCAACTTGACTTCTTTCACTCCTTGTAAATGCTTTTGCCCTGAGGTTTCCTTCATTTTACTACAGGTTTTGTATGAACAGTTGATTGCAGATTTTTCTCTCCCTTTTGGAGATGAGCCATGAAAGCAAAGACAACATTCTTATTCTTTCCCTCTCCCCATCTCCCTCTCCCAGTCTGCCTCTTCCTTTCCTTTGTTGTTGTTGTATCTAGTAAGCATCGAATACATTTTATTGCTTGTTGATTAACTCCTCCATGGCAGAGTGGAGAAATCCTAGAAAAGCGTACCACAGCCCGGGCCAGCACGTCACTGGGGACTCGGATCCCTGGAGGTGGCGGGGAGGCTCTTACTGACCTCTGCTCTGGAGTTCCCAGGGGACCTCTCATGAAAGCGCCGGAAGCGCCATCCCTGATTGCCTGCGGGGGTCTGCACCCTATAGATCTCCCTTGCCTTCTCTCTAGGGCAGAAGATACGGAACTGGAAGCAGGACTGATCTTAAAGGCCACGGGAAGCTCGATAAATGCTCTTTCCCGTGGCCCATGTTGACTCTTCTCAAGGCGAAAATTACGTCCAGTCGGTGGGCGCTTGTCTCCGGGACGCCTGCTGCAATTGAGGACGTGTTTGTGGATATAGACGGGGACAATCAGATTGAAATACTCTTGCTAAGCGTCTATCATGTGCCGGGCACCGTGTTCAGACCCGGGGATACACAGTACAAAAACAACGAGAAAAGAAAAAAGGAAGTCCCTGCCCTCAAAGACTGCCGAAGGAAAGCAATGCAGAAAAGGAGGGGGGGAGGGGGAAGAGGGGGCAGGATGTAAAGCAAAGAACTATTATCCCTTTCCGAGCACTCTATTCGAGTTTATTGCTCCTCCTTCTAGGCCTCCTGTCACACAAAGGTTACGTGAAGAAACTGAGAAATGATGCGTATCAAAACCTATCAGGACGTGGTGACGACATTTCAGATGATGCTCTTATTCCAGAGAGGTTTGCCGTTTGTGGAGTCTAAACCAAGCAAAGCAGGCGGCTAAAGGAAAACACCAAATTCTCCGGAGTCGCCGCGGAGCCCCCCTTTTCGGTTCTTCCTTCTGGGACAACTGGGGAGGGAGCGCCAGCCTTTTCTTCGGGAACGGGGAGTTCAATGTCCCTCTCTCGGAACTCGGAGTGCTGGAATATAGCAAGCCGGGGTAGCTTTAAGGCCAGACCAAGGTTAGGAGTCTTGTCCGCTGGCGCTGCCTTACCAGCCTGAAGACCTAACGCTGTTTGTGTGTGTATCTAACCCCAGAAACCTTGCACGATCGCCAGGGTCCTCCCTCCGAGAGGAGGCTGGGGGTTCCTGGGCTTTTGCTTCTCCTTCTTTAGTCTTGAAAGCCGGTGCTTCCCAGGTTTGAAGGTGGGATGGGCACCCAGCTCAGAAAGTGGGATGGAATTGAGCACGTGAGCCGGCCAAGGATCAATCTGGAGACCTGGGAAGCGATTAACCGCCGGAACCTTACTTGGGGCAGCGTAAAGCCACGTAAGTCACTTCTCCAATCGCCATTCTCTCCTCGCTCCCATCTCTGCGAAACCAGAGTCTGTTTCCCCTCCCCAAAGGACCCTGGCACACCCCTTAGAAACTCTCCTGGGAACCACAGCCTGTGCCACTTCTCAGAGTAGTGCATTTCGAGCCGCAGGTGGACTTTCAGATGGGAGCTTTGTCCTACCAACGTGGAGCCTACCTGCTGCGGAGCGACGCTGCGAAGGGTGCCAACTTATTAGGAGGGGGACCTTTCAGGGCTTGGAAGGGAGAGTAATTGGAAATCCCGAGTGCGTTCAGACTGATTGAGATGGCGAGGTCCCTAATCCCCAGCCCTGAACCTCTTGACACTACAACTACCAGGTGCGGACCAGTACTAGAAAGTCCTTGATTTGGAATAGGTGATGCTCACTGGGGCGGGGCAAGGGAACCAACCAACCAGCCCTAAGAGCAGAACTCCAGCTCCGGAGCCCTACAAATCTAGGGAGCGGGAGCGGGAGCGGGGTGTTGTTTTTCTTATTCTTACAATAGAGCTGACCATATAAACTGGGCTATCGATCATGATTGAGGCACTTGATAGGAGCTTGAAAGGAAAATAAGGTTGGGGAAGGAAGTGGCAGAAAGGGGCAGTAGGGACAGTAGTGGAAGGCTAAACAGGAGTGTGTCCCTCGGTATAACCCGAGGGAGGGGGGCAGTGACTTGATCAATCCAGAGCTTTGGATTTCTTTTCTTGGGAAAAACATGGAGAAAACAAGGACCTCCGCGTCCCTGCTCCTGATTCCTTTCCCTATTCTTCTCAATTACACACACACACACACACACACACACACACACACACACCCCAGTTTTCCCAAATACAATTTGAGAAGATTTCTTAAGCTCTTCCAAGACTGAAAGCTTAAAAGTTCTTTGAGGCAAGCTGTCTCTTGAGTGTGCATAAAATTCTTTTGGAGCAACTAGTCTTCTCTTTAACCCATAGTAAAAATTCCCGACTCCCCATGGCTGGGATCAACCAGGAGTCAGAAGGTGGAGGGGAGAGGTAGAAAGTTGATGGGAAAAGAGAATTCATGAACTTGACTGCAAGCCCTACTGGGTATATCCTAAGAATTGGGCCACCAAGAAACACCATATAGAAAAGAAGACGGTAAACTATCTATGGCCACATTTGTGAGCAGCTTGGTGGGGCTAACAGAAAGCCCTGTTAGCTGATCTATAGTGACTGGAGAATCCACTGGCACAATTGTTGCTATGTGACTTGCTTCAGAGGGCTTAAGCTATGCCCTTGAAACAGTTGTCAATTACTAAAAGACAGCAAAGATGCAATGTGCTAAAACATTTTATTTCCCTCTCATTTAAGAATGCATTTTTTTGGTCATCCTACTTTGCTATATTAACCAACAAGCATTTATTAAACCTGAGTGCCAGGTATTGTATTAGGCACTAGCAATCATAATAAGTAGAATGCAACAATCTACATACTTCAAGTAATAATTGTAATTCTCATTTTTGTGGGGTTTTTAAGGTTTATGAAGTATTTTATTTGACCACAAGAAAACCTTGCAAAACCTTAGGTGATATTGCCAGATGATTTTTGCAGTCTAGGAAGTGAGCTCAGGAAAATGAATGACTTTTCCTAGGAGCACACACTTCGCCTCTACCTTAGGTAGAATTTGAATCTATATTATCCTTGCTTCAAGTCCAGGATTTTGTCTGCTATTCCACACTGCCCCCTCACTGGGGCTCAAGCTTTTTTTCCTCCAAAGTCTTTCTCAACCATCTACATATCATAATCCTCAAAGGCATTCATTAGCACCAAAGAGCTTTTCTTCAGGGAACCACTCCAAGGATTCCCACCTACCTATATTTTTTGAGTATGGAGAAAAAAGTTGCATTTAATGAATTTTTTAATTGATTTTGCCACTAAATAAAAGATTTCCTAGGAAATATTGATCTGAATCAAGGTGTTTCCCTGGTTTTATTACTAAGTTGACAGAAAATAAATCATAGTGTGTCCTGAAGTGAATGGGTCTTTGGAGCACTATTATATTTATCTTAGAAGGACACTAAATCATCACTACCTTAAGGAATCAAAAAGAGTAAATATAATATGTAATAAGAACACACTTGAACCTTTTTCTGTTAAATAAGAGAATGAAGCAAGTATGCTCACTTTCCCTATAGTTTGAAATAGTTCTGTTCATGATAGTGATAGCAATAAAACTAGACCAAGGAATTGAAGGAAGAGAAGTAAAGAGGAGATAAACTTTTTCCTTTTTGTTTTTGATAACTATGTTAGTAACTGTGAAAAGAAATGTTCAAAAGTCAATGGAATCTTAACATACTAAGAACAAAATGCAAGAAGTAAAAATAGAAAAGACAATCACATCCCAAATAGCTATAAAAATGCATGATATATCTGGGGATCAACCTCCTTAAGCACACAGAGGACTTATAGTTTTACAGTGTGCCTCAAAGAAATAAATAATGACTTAAATAATTGGAGAAAGATTTAGAGCTCATGACTAGGTCACATAATATAATAAAAATGTTAATACTATTAAATAAATTTGAACAGTTAATGACATGCTATACTAAACAAATTACCAAAAATTTACTTTACAGAAATTGACAAAGTAGTTATTTCAAAAAATCATTTGGAAGCAACTAGATGGCCCAGTTAATAGAGCACTTGCCTTGAAGTCAGTGTTGTGCCACAGTTCCCTTTTAATGCCCTGACCCAGTTTCCCTAATTGTCCTACTTCAGTTACTCTAACTAGGCTATAACCATTCCCTCTTAATTATTAGAATGTTTGATTGAATGAAAGTCTTATATCTTAGACCTCAGGCTATAATCATTCCCTCTTAATGTTTGATGGGATAAAGGTCTTTATCCATATTAGACATCATTCGAATATCAGGAGCCTCTCCAGTACCTTCCTCCATTATGTCATCCTAGGTACCTCCCCCCAGTAGGTCATCACTGTCTCAGGTTCCTCCCCAATTATGTCATCGTTCTTGTTACCCTATAAAAGAACCTTGTATCCCACATTCACCACTGGATTCTTGGAGACAATAGTCAACAATAACTGAAACTTGGCAGAGCACAATCAATGATCCGATGAAAAGAACATGAACTCAAGAGAAAAGCACAATGTAGAGATGAGTTGCTTGACCAAGCTGTCAAAATGGAAAAAAAAAATAAAAAACTAGAATGCTAAAGTTTCTCAGATAAACTGTTTCCCCTCCTTTCTGGGTAGGTGACATCATTTCCTGCAAATTCTGTTCTTGTAAGAATTCAGTATTCCCCAAGCTTCCTGGCCACTGGCCAGCCAATGAGCAGCCTGGAATAGAAGTCTGTGACAGGTCAGAATGACACAAATTACTGCAAACTGAGTGCAGATTGAGCAGGCCAGAACACCTGGGAAAGTACAGCTTGGAAATCAAAAGCAATGCACAGGCTGAGCAGGTGATTACATCACCAAGGCAGGTGTGATTATTTGGGAGGTCACAGAAAGGAGAGAAAAAGGGAGTGAGGGAAGAAGGTAGAAGAAGGGAGGAAAGGAGGAAAGAAGAGAGGGAGGGAAGGAGGAAAAGAGGGAGACAGAAGAAGGGAAGAAGGGAGGGAGTTTTCCAACTGACTAATTCCAGTATATGAGCCAGCTTTACTCACAGAGGTAGCTGTATGTCCTTTATTCTCCAAGAGGACCATGGCATCAAGGAGATGATTCCATGGGTTGGATTTAAGAGAGGGAGGGCTTTGCAAGGTCACTTGCCTCACTTTCTCCTGCTGAGTCATCTGGGTCTAGTGATCAGATAAAGATTAGGACAATTGGAGATCCATGGAAAAGAGCAGGCATACAATTTACACCAACAGTTACCTTGTATTTGATAAGCCTAAAGACTTAAATTTGGGGAATGAGAAGTCATTCTTTGCCACATTATAATTTTTCTAAGCTTCAAAATGACTGACTGGAGAAAGTAAGTTTGAAACTATATTGAAAAGACTTTGTTCAGCCAAACAAACAAAAACCATATGATCATCTCAATAGATGCAGAAAAAGCATTTGATAAAATCCAACATCCATTCCTAATAAAAACACTTGAGAGCATAGGAATAAATGGACTTTTCCTTAAAATAGTCAGGAGCATATATTTAAAACCATCAGAAAGCATCATATGCAATGGGGAAAAACTGGAACCTTTCCCAGTAAGATCTGGAGTGAAGCAAGGTTGCCCACTATCACCATTATTATTTAATATCGTATTAGAAACACTAGCCTCGGCAATAAGAGTCGAGAAAGATATTAAAGGAATTAGAGTAGGCAATGAGGAAACCAAACTATCACTCTTTGCAGATGATATGATGGTATACCTAGAGAACCCCACAGATTCTACTAAAAAGCTATTAGAAATAATTCATAATTTTAGCAAAGTAGCTGGCTACAAAATAAATCCCCATAAATCCTCAGCATTTTTATACATCACCAACAAAACCCAACAGCAAGAGATACAAAGAGAAATTCCATTCAGAATAACTATTGATACCATAAAATATTTGGGAATCTATCTACCAAAGGAAAGTCAGGAATTATATGAGCAAAATTATAAAAAAGTCCCCACACAAATAAAGTCAGACTTAAATAATTGAAAAAATATTAAGTGCTCTTGGATCGGCCGAGCGAACATAATAAAGATGGCAATACTCCCTAAACTAATCTATTTATTTAGTGCTATACCAATCAGACTTCCAAGAAAATATTTTAATGACCTAGAAAAAATAACAACAAAATTCATATGGAACAATAAAAAGTCAAGAATCTCAAGGGAATTAATAAAAAAAAAAAAATCAAATGAAGGTGGCCTAGCTGTACCTGATCTAAAATTATATTATAAAGCAGCAGTCACCAAAACCATTTGGTATTGGCTAAGAAATAGATTAGTTAATCAGTGGAAAAGGTTAGGTTCACAAGACAGAATAGTCAACTATAGCAATCTAGTATCTGACAAACCCAAAGCCCCTAACTTCTGGGAAAAGAATTCATTATTTGATAAAATCTGCTGGAATAATTGGAAATTAGTATGGCAGAAATTAGGCATGGACCCACACTTAACACCATATACTAAGATAAGATCAAATTGGGTCCATGACCTAGGCATAAAGAACGAGATTATAAATAAATTAGAGGAACATAGAATAGTTTATCTCTCAGACTTGTGGAGGAGAAAGAAATTTGTGACCAAAGATGAACTAGAGACCACTACTGATCACAAAATAGAAAATTTTGATTATATCAAATTAAAAAGCCTTTGTACAAACAAAACTAATGCAAACAAGATTAGAAGGGAAGCAATAAACTGGGAAAACATCTTCACAGTTAAAGGTTCTGATAAAGGCCTCATTTCCAAAATATATAGAGAACTGACTCAAATTTATAAGAAATCAAGCCATTCTCCAATTGATAAATGGTCAAAGGATATGAACAGACAATTTTCAGAGGATGAAATTGAAACTATTACCACTCATATGAAAGAGTGTTCCAAATCATTATTGATCAGAGAAATGCAAATTAAGACAACTCTGAGATACCATTACACACCTGTCAGATTGGCTAAGATGACAGGAAAAAATAATGATGAATGTTGGAGGGGATGCAGGAAAACTGGGACACTAATACAGTGTTGGTGGAGTTGTGAACGAATCCAACCATTCTGGAGAGCAATCTGGAATTATGCCCAAAAAATTATCAAATTGTGCATACCCTTTGATCCAGCAGTGTTTCTATTGGGCTTATATCCCAAAGAAATACTAAAGAAGGGAAAGGGACCTGTATGTGCCAAAATGTTTGTAGCAGCCCTATTTGTAGTGGCTAGAAACTGGAAAATGAATGGATGCCCATCAATTGGAGAATGGCTGGTTAAATTGTGGTATATGAATGTTATGGAATATTATTGTTCTGTAAGAAATGACCAGCAGGATGAATACAGAAAGGACTGGCAAGACTTACATGAACTGATGCTAAGTGAAAGGAGCAGAACCAGAAGATCATTATACACTTCGACAACGATATTGTATGAGGACATATTTTGATGGAAGTGGATTTCTTTGACAAAGAGACCTCATTGAGTTTCAATTGATAAATGACGGACAAAAGCAGCTACACTCAAAGAAAGAACACTGGGAAACGAATGTGAGCTATCTGCATTTTTGTTTTTCTTCCCGGGTTATTTATACCTTCTGAATCCAATTCTCCCTATGCAACAAGAGAACTGTTCGGTTCTGCAAACATATATTGTATCTAGGATATACTGCAACATATCCAACATATAAAGGACTGCTTGCCATCTAGGAGAGGGGGTGGAGGGAGGGAGGGGAAAAAAAATTGGAACAGAGATTCTATTGTTTGAGTTTCTCTATTAGCAATGTGCATATTTTGTAATTTTTATTTTGTATTTTGCATATATGTATGTATATGTGTGTTTTTGTGTAAAATATGCATATTTTGTAAAAAAAATAAAAATAAAATAAAATAAATAATAAAAAAAAGAAAAGACTTTGTTCTTTCCTACTCAGAATCAACTTACTTGGGCCTTGTAGGAGGGTGACAAGGATAAGGTGACTGGACTAAAGAGAGTGGTGGAATCTTCTCAAATATAGAGGAGGGGATATTGTAAACATCTAGCATTATTGGCTGCTCCTATTGGAAGAAGAAATTCAGATGGGAGGGAGCTCTGGAGAAGGAAAAGACTTTGTATTCTGCTTATGAGCATTCATGGAAGAGTTGACTTTTTAGAAATTTTCATTAGACATAAGGAGAGGCAAAGTGTGATGGCACATATGGAGAGGTATCTACATGAGGGAGACCTAGATTCCTGTTATCCTTCAGATATTTCCTGTTTGTGCTGGAATCCCTTAACTTTCCCTTAATCTTACAAGTCACTCATTGTACCAAAGGTAACAAATGGTTAAAGAAGGAAAGAAGTCTTCACTCTTGTGCTTGAAGTGCTTAAGCTTCATCTTGCTTGAAGCCAGGGATTCTAGAAGGTGAAGTTTAGGAGGAACACTTACTCCAGAGTTCAGGTCTGTCCAAAGACGCAAAATTCCTATTTCTTTTTGTGGAAAAGCAAGCAAGACAGAATCAGTGGAATGTTAAGTTCATGAAAAAATCCCACAAACACAAAAATTTAAAGGACAGAAACAGACTATGTTGGGGGGAGCTTTAAATACCAAGCAGAAAACATTTTATTTAAATGAGTTTGACTTACAATAACTAAAATTAGCTATAAAGAATAGATAGACTTCTTCCTCTGCCTTCTTTTTCAGAGTTGAGTTACAAATGTAAAATAATACCTGTAACATCTTGAAGAAAATTAACACTGTGCTATAATCTGATAATTAATCCATCAAATTTGTTAAAACAAAACAAAACAAACAAACAAAAAAAACATGTCTTGGCCATACTTAAAAGGATATCTCTCCCAGTCCTACCCCCTAGAATATTGATTTATTAACCAGTATAAAGTGGGTACCCCTGCTATTGTTTACTCCTTAAAAATCAGCTGGAACATCTAGTAAACCAGTTAATCCTACAAGGAGTTAGCGAAGGAGTGAGATACTTGTAGATTCTTTTAATAAAAGGGAAAACTGACCTTGGAGATTGACATTGTAACTTAGCTTTTTGATTGATTATGGTAACTGTGAGGGTCATGGTAATTTGTGTCAATATAAAGAATGCAAGGAATGCAAAAGGGCCCACTGAAGTACAGGCCCACTTAAGTACAGCAAATGGCCTCAGCTTTTGGCTTTGAAAATTCAACTAGGGCCTACTATAACAAAAAGTCCATTTAATTCCACTTAAATCCAACAAAAATCTTCCCCTGTCAATTGCTCCAAGCTTGTAGTCCACCTAGCTACATGATTCACCCAGTCTTTTTTCATCTATGTACAAGGCCTCCTTGTTCTTCCAGAAATAAGACATTTGTCTTTTGGAATTTTCCAAATGGAGAGTTGCAGAGACTTCTGGCCAAGATGACGGAGAGGAGGCACAGAGCTGTGTAAGCTCCGCGTTTTCTTTCAGAATCCATTTCATTACAAGCCTCTGAATTAATGCTTGACTGAAAAAAAAAAAAAACCTACAAATAGTTACCAAGAGAAGACATCCTTGAAATTCACCAGGAAAGGTCTGTTTTTGCTCAAGAGTGGGGATGGTTTTAGATAGGGCATAGGCTGAGGGCAGGCAGCGGCAGCGAGAGCACAGGAGGCAGCTCACAGCCAAGCAGACTGGAGATGGGATGGGGTGTGATCTCAGCCCTCTCTGCGGGGGGAGCTTTGCTGCAGGATTGGATACTTTGCCCTGGCAGCAAGTCAGCAGCCCTGCAGAGAAGCTAAAAACACCGGGGGTGAAGAATACAACCCGATACACCTGGAGTCTCTCAGGACCTGGCCACCCCTCTCCCACAGCACGCTCTCGGAGTCTCAGAGTGCGGGCGCAGCATAGTCCTGCTAGTGCCTCGCTGCTGCCCCCGCAGTCTGTAGAGGAAGCTCAGTAACACCACCCACCTCTCCCTCCAAAAAAGCAGACTCCATTTAGGGTTTTTTCCTTTTTTTCTTTTTGCTAGTTTGTCTTTGATTCTTCTCTGACAAAATGAACAAAAAATTGAAAAGGACCTTAACCCTTGACAGCTTCTATATGTATAGAGAGCAGACTCTAAACCCTGAGGAGACTAAAAGCAGACTGTCTCCAGGTGAATCCCCAAAGGAGGAGATCATCTGTTCCTCAGCACAGATGAATCTCATAGAAGAAATTTAAAAGGCTCTCACAAGAGAGGTAGAAGAAAAATGGGAAAAGGAGAGGGAGACTTGGCAAGAGAGCCTGGAGAAATCATCCCACTCATTTAAAGACAGAGTGGATAAAGAAATCAAATCCTTGAAAAATAGGATTAGTGAACTGGAAACAGAAAATAGCTTTCTAAAAATCAAAATTGGCAAAATGGAAAAAAATTCCATAGAACAAAAGAACTCAATTGGACAATTAGAAAAAGATATTAAAAAAGTAAGTGAAGAAAATTCTTCATTGAAAATCAGAATCGAACAAATGGAATTGAATGACTCGAGGGGACAAGAAGAATCAGTCAAGTAAATCCAAAAAAAATCAAACAATGGAAAAGAATGTGAAATACCTTCTTGGTAAAACAACAGATCTGGAAAATAGATCCAGGAGAGACAATCTGAGAATTATTGGATTCCCAGAAAAATATGATGAAAAAAAGAGCCTGGACACTATTTTCCAGGAAATTATCAAAGAGAACTGCCCAGAAATCATAGAAACAGAAGGTAAAATAGACATTGAAAGAATTCATTGATCACCTACTGAAAGGGATCCTAAAATCAAAACACCAAGAAATATAGTGGCCAAATGCCAGAACCCTCAGGCAAAAGAAAAAATACTGCAAGCGGCTAGAAAAACCCAATTCAAGTATCGAGGAGGCACAATAAGGATCACCCAGGATCCAGCAGCATCCACATTAAAGGATCGAAGGGCCTAGAATATGATATTCCGAAAGGCTAAGGAACTTGGTATGCAACCAAAAATGACTTACCCAGCTAGAATGAGCATCTTTTTCCAGGGAAGAAGATGGACATTCAACGAAGTAAGTGAATTTCACCTATTTTTGATGAAAAAGCCAGAATTTAACAAAAAGTTTGATCTACAAATATAGAACTCAAGAGAAATCTAAGAAGGTAAAGATTAATCTTGGGAACTATATTTCTGCTATAAAGATGTATAAAGAATACATATATACCTCGTTCTAGAAACTAGATGTGGAAAGGACATTGTACCAGAAAAAGGGTAAAGTGGGGGTACTACATCTCATGAAGAGGCAAAGAAAACCTATTATATCTGAGAGAAAGAATGGAGAGGGATGAATATAGTGGATATCTTACTGCCTTCAGAATTGGCTTTAAGAGAAAAATTTTAGACATATTCAATTTATAGTGAAACTTCTCCCACCTCATTGAAAAGTGAGAAGGGAAAAGTGAAAGGGAAGGAATAAGCTAAGCCGAAGGGAATACGGAAACTGGGAAGGAAAGGGGTAAGATAGGAGGAGGAACTCTAAGGTGCAGGGTGGAATACTAAAAAGGGAGGGCTGTGAGAAGCAAGTGGTGCTCACAAGCTCAATACTGGGAAGGGGAGGAAGGAGGAAAGAAGGGAGAAAAACATAAACAGGAGTTAACAAGATGGCAAGTAATACAGAATTGGTCATTTTAACCATAAATGTGAATGGGGTAAACTCCCCCATAAAGAGGAAGCGGTTAGCAGAATGGATTAAAAGCCAGAATCCTACAATATGTTGTTTACAGGAAACATACCTTAAGCGGGGAGATACATGCAGGTTAAAGGTAAAAAGTTGGAGCAAAATCTACTATGCTTCAGGTGAAGTAAAAAAAGCAGGGGTAGCCACCCTGATCTCAGATCAAGCTAAAGCAAAAATTGATCTAATTAAAAGAGATAAGAAAGGGCACTATATCTTGCTAAAGGATAGCATCGATAATGAAGCAATATCAATATGAAACATATATGCACCAAGTGGTGTAGCATCTAAATTCTTAAAAGAGAAATTAAGAGAGCTGCAAAAAGAAATAGACAGCAAAACTATAATAGTGAGAGATCTGAACCTTGCATTCTCAGAATTAGATAAATCAAACCACAAAATAAATAAGAAAGAAGTCAAAGAGGTAAATAGAATACTAGAAAAATTAGATATGATAGATCGCTGGAGAAAATGTAATGGAGACAGAAAGGAGTATACTTCCTTTTCAGCAGTTAATGGAACCTATACAAAAATTGACCATGTATTAGGACATAAAAACCTCAAACCCAAATGGAGAGTGGCTGTCCCTTATACCTAGAACACTCTCCCTTCCCACTGAGATTACTGATATCCCTGACTTCCTTTCTACCCAAATTAAAACTTCATCTTTTTTTGTTAATATATAGTTCCACCTTTATCATGCTGCACAAGAAAAATCAGATCAAAAGGGGGAAAAAAATAGAAAGAAAACAAAAAGCCAATAAGCAATAACAAAAAACATGAGAACATTATGATGTGATCCACATTCATTCCTCATAGTCCTCTTTTTGGATGAAGATGGTTTTCTCCATCACAAGTCTATTGGAACTGGCATAAATCACTTCATTGTTGAAAAAAGTTTTGTCCATCCATTGTTGGTGGTTGTGTAGAATATTTTCTTGGCTCTACTCATTTCACTTAGCATCAATTCATGGAAGTTTCTCTAGGTCTCTCTGAAATCATCCTGCTGATTGTTTCTTATAAAACAATAATATTCCATAACACTTATATACATAACTTATTCAGTCATTCCCCAATTGATGGGCATCCACTCAGTTTCCAGTTCCTTGCCACTACAAAAAGGGCTGTTACATTTTACACATGTGGGTCTTTTTCCCTCTCTTAGGATCCTTATGGGATATAAGTTCAAAAGAAAAACTGCTGGATCAAATGATATGCACATAGTTCCAGTGCTGGAACCAAGATGGATGAACAAAGTCAGGAAATTGCTTGAGCTATCCTAATTTCCTTTGAAAACCACATGAAACCAAGCCTCTGAACAAAGTCTGATGGAATGAAACCATTCTCCAGATCAAGACAGACTGAAAAAACTTCATGAATGATTAGTCTCATTGAGGTGAAAAGGGTGTTCAGCCTAGCTCAGATAGACTCTGGAAAAGCAGGTGAGAAGGTCTTAGTCACAGCAAATTAGCAACTAAGACCCTCAGTTATGGCTCACTAGAGGAGCAAATCGGGGGGAAGCTTCCAGTCCCAGCTCAGAGGGCAAACTCTGGACTGCACCCGTTTGCCTGTCTTGTAAAGCAAACTTTCTTCTGACTGCTGGCCAATTTATTTTGGCCTCCTCATGTTTTGCAGCAACCTGATGAACTGGGTCTTTCTATTTGAGACTGATCTAATCTTTATTTGCTAGATTTGTGGTTTTGTTCTAGATTTTGGTCAAATTAGAGATATTGGCTTGCTTCTGGAACCTGGATCAGCTTGGATCAGGTTTGATTGTCAGCATGATGCATCCACTCTGCATGGAATGAGAGCCTCCTATCACTTCACAGCCTGAAGCAGCAGTTTTAAAATGAGACCATGGACTGGACCCTGCATCGAGTGTATTTTGGACTGATATGAGGGACTTTGGGAATGGTTGATGACTGATTGTTAAACCTTGCCTGGATCGTCTATTACTGTGTGTTTAAGATTTGGGATGGGATTTGTTAAAAATTGTGTAATTATTGCTGTTATGTTTAAGGACTTTTTAGGAAATGCTACTGTATTAGTCTGTTATGTATAGGAATTTTGATTCACTCTCGGAATTTATATGGGGAATAGTCATTTGATAATTCCTTTTCGTGAAAAAAAAAAGGGGGAGGTAGAGATAGAACATTGGGGAAACTGGTATATTTTTTTCAAAATACCAAAAAGAATGGGAACCCCTAGCTCCTATTCACTTTGCCTTAGGCATTTCTGCCCCACCCCCTATCTCACTAGTTCAGATTGAATTTGGATGCTTTAGTTTTAGAATCCCTTATTTTGTTAAAATTTCCCTGGCAGACTCAGTTTTGGGATTATTAATCCTGGTATCAAAACTGGTTCTCAACCTCCCCCTGGCTGACAACTCTTCTTCCTACTCTTTTGGGACCGTTCGTGGCTATTCTCCTTATTTCTTTCGGACCTTGGCTGTTTGCTAAGTTAACTGATTTTGTTAAGTCCCAGGTGGTTGCTGCCATTCAGAAGAGTACTCACGTGTTCTATCAAAGGCTCCATACTTCTGAGTCATTGGAACAAATGTAAAATCCACTTTTTGAGCCACTGCAGTCTGCCAATTTAGAGGCCGAACTTAACACCCCCTGGTATCGTAGATGCTGTCGAGATAGTTAGGTGGGCCTAAAGCTGTGGAAGGGCCCATGACGGGATTATTGCGACTCTGTGATCTGCTATATGCTGGCCTTATGCTGCAGGATTATCTAATGACGGGATTATTGTGAGCCTGCCCCTAGTAGGGGTGGTGTCAGCTTGCATAGCCTAAGACAGGAGTCCTGCAAAATGAATTATGTAGGCCGCAGGTCCAGATGCATGTCACATAGCCTAAGACAGGCCCTCCACCGACCCATAATTCATTGTGCATATAATAAGAAAGGGAGAGATGTTGGAGACAGGAAACAAAGAAGAGCCAAGAAGAATGTGACGACTTGTGTGTAAACTCTGATACGGTTAGCTAAAACATTGTGAACAAACAATACATCCTAAATTCCTGAGACAAGATAACAAGTGTGCCCCAGGAAGTCGGCCATATCCGCCCTGGAACTAGATAACGAGTATGCCCCAGGAGGTCAGCCACACCCGTGTTCTGATATTCTTCTCTTTACATTGCCTCCCCCCCCCCCCCCCCCCCCCACACAGAAAACGCAGGCAGTCAAACCATATATAACCAAGCTCCTTTTTTCAATAAATGAGACTTTTTTCCACCGCAATGTAGTCTCCCTCCTCCTTCTCGCCTGTTTCTCTTGCAGGTCTTGTCGTTCCTCGACACCCCACGAATTACTAGGTCCCGGTGGACGGGACATCCTACCCTATAGGTACTATTCACTCCTCTAGCTATTATTTTATTGGATTTGGACTATTCTCCCCCCAAATTCTACTCTCCTTAAACCATTATTATTCTTACTTGTAGTGTCCGGGCTATAGGATCTCTGCACTGGCCTTGGTCTTAGCAGGAGAGTCAATCTAATGGTCAGGAATAGAGTCCAAAGTCTTTATTATCTTCTTCAGTCTCACAGTTCAATTCCATATCGTTCCATCCACTCGTTCAATTTCCATTGAAGCATTCTATGTATACAACATAATACAGTTGGTCTTAAAGAATCCTGCAAGTTATAGAAAAAAGAAAAGTTCTAGGAATAGCCAGATGAGGAATTGTGAGGAAAATGAGGAAGACAATGAATAAATTAATGACCATATCCCTGCAGGGCATGGAGATTTAAGTGAGGCTCAAGGGTGTGGTGACTTTCCACCCCACAGGCAGCTTCAACACAGCCTAGGGAGCAGATAATTGACTCTTCTGCATCAACTCCACCTTCTGTGATGGAGGGAGGAGGAGTAGTGGGAGGGGCAGTAACACCAGCAGCACCTCCCCCACCAGCATCCAACAGCTCCTATGAGGAGATTGCAAAAGGAACTACTCAGAGCCACTGAGGAAGGGAAAGATGTAAATGAGTTAAGACCACAAATTTTTCCTGTGATTCAACAGTTTAACTCTTCAGGTCAAGAAAGTAGAAAATATGCTCCTTTTGATATAGAAATCCTCAAAGACCTGAAAAAGACTTGCACTCTTTATGGGGCTACATTAGCTTATGATAAGATGTTATTACAGAATTTGGCTTATAAAATCTTAACTCCTAATGACTGGAAATCTATAGCAAGGGTATGCTTAGAACCTGGACAAAACTTGTGGCTTTCTGCATACAGTGAGCTCTATAGGATATAAGCCCAACAAAATAGTCAAAGGGGAGTTCATACTCTAATCACCTATGAAGAACTAACAGGTGTAGGTTCTTATGCAGACATTGCAGTACAGATTAATTACACCATAGCAGCATATGAGCAAATTGCTGCTGCTGCTATCAAAGCATGGGCTTCTCTCCACAATAAAAATGACAAGAGTGAGGCTTTCACAAAAATAACACAAGGGCTAAATGAACCCTTTGCTGATTTTGTGGGATGTCTGCAGATAGCTGTCACAAGAACTAATGGTGAAAATGCAGTAACAGACATTTTGATAAAGCAACTTGCTAAGCAAAATGCTAATGAGGTTTGTAGAAGAATTATACTAGGACTGCTCAAGAATGCTCCTTTAGAGCATCATAAGATGCTGTGCCACAGTGGGCACAAATACCTTTTATAGCCAGGTTATAATGCAGACTTCTCAAGATCTCAACATGGAAAGACAGGGTCCCCTTTGGCAAAAGACTTCCTTGGATACTTGTCAATGCTTACAGTGTGGTAAAGTAGGACACCTGAAAGCTAAATGTTGGTATAGAGACAGAATGGGAAAACAGGGTGGGAGAACAAGACTCAATACCCCATGTCCAAAATGTAACAGAGGCTTCCATTGGGCCTCGGAATGTAGACTGATTTAGGGAAATGGGATGAGGGGCCCAGCTCCAGAGCCCCAGGCCAAAAAACACTTGGGGCATGATGGCAGCTGATGGTGCACCCAGAGAGTGCCTAGAAGTCCAGTACCCAGACATGACCAATCAGCCAGGAAGCCATATGATGGGAGAAATGGATTGCACAATCAATCAGCCAGAAAGCAACCTGATGGGATAAAGGGATTACAATTGGGGAGAATAGAGTTGTATGCAGCTGGGACAACTGAGATCCTATTGATCCCTTGCCTCTAGGCACAGTAGGCTTGACCATTTCACCTCCTGTGAGTATGTACAAAACAGTGTCCATCCACACAACGATGTGGGAAACTTGGGAATGTGTAGATAATATCCTAGTCACTAATACAGGCAGACAACATATGACTTATCACCCAGGAGAAGTGGTAGCATCAGGTTTACTGATACAGACTCTTAATAAGCAATCTGGTGATAGTCGCCCAGATTCTGACTCCTAGCAACAAAATCCAGGAATATACTAGACAGCACCTGTAACAGCTGACCAACCTATGCTCATAATCTATATAAATGGCATACCATTAGAAGGATTGGTAGACCCTGGTGCAGATCGTACAGTCATTAGAGGTGCCAACTGGCCCAGTCACTGGCCAAAGATTAAAGCAGACACCTACATGTCTGGCCTAGGAGGAGCAATAGCACCTGCAGTTAGTGCTGCCCCTATGAGATGGACTTTTGAAAGCAAAACAGGAGTTTTTACTCCTTTTATAGTTGAAAAAAATCCCCATCAATCTGTGGGGAAGAGATGTTTTACAACAATTAGGGTTAAAAATGAGCACTTCAGTTTTTTAGGCAGGGCTGCTGTTGAAGGCCTGCCAACACTTTCAGCTGTTCCTATCCAATGGAAAACATACACCAGTGTGGATAAAACAATGCCCCTTAGGTAGCAATAAAATTCAGTCCTTGTTAGATATAATCCAGGAGCAACTTGATCAAAGATGCTTGTAAGCAACCTTCTCTAAGTCCTTGGAATTCCCCAGTATTTGTTGTAAAAAAGAAATAGAAATTGTTGACTGATTTAAGAAAGGTAAATGAACAGATGGAAACTGTGGGAACTCTTCAGCCTGGACTTCTATTTCCTACTCAATTGCCTAGAGAATGGCCTTTTTGAGTTATAGACATTAAGGATTGTATCTATTCTATCCCTCTGGATGAGGAGATTATGGAAAGATTTGCCTTTTCAGTGCCCAGCATTAACTTAGCTGAGCCTTATCAAAGATATGAATGGACAGTTTTGCCACAGGGAATGAAAAACAGCCCTACTATGTGTCAAATGTATGTTGATGCTGCTCTTATTCCAGGAAGAAAAGCATTTCCAAAAGTAATGTTTATTACATTATATGGATGACATATTGGGATGTGCACTTGAGGAACAAATGCTAGAAGCATGTCTACAAAAGACCATAGAAACACTAAGGAATTACAAATTGTACATAGCTTCAGAAAAATTCAAAAACATGCTCCTTTTCAATATTTAGGATATGAAGTATACCCTAAGATGCTTACAGTACAAAAACTGTCCTTAAGAACAGAGAAGTTAAACACCTTAAATGATTTTCAGAAATTGATAGGAGATATCCAATGGATGCGACCAGTGTTAGGCTTGACTACTTATCAACTACAACTGTCATATGACATTTTAAGGGGAGACAGTGCTTTAAATTTACCATATCAGCTTACAAAAGAAGTTCAAAAAGCTTTGAGAGAAGTTGAACTGGCTTTATGCAATGTGGGTTGAAAGAGTCACTCAAAAACTCTTGGAAATATCTATTTTTGCTACACAAGAGGCACCCACATAAGTCCTTCATCAAGGAGACAGAGTGGGTGAACCTCCCAGAACAACCAGAAGAAAGCCTTACTCCTTACCCAGTGCTTATGGCTAGAATTTTATTAAAGGCCATTAAGTGAGAAGTACAATTATTTGGGCCAAGACCTGACAAGATATACATCTTTTATACTAATACACAAATTAATTAGTGCTGTGAGACCATCTCAGAGTGGCAAATTTTATTAGCCATGGCTCCAAATTTTACACACAGGTCTCCATTAAAGATAACCAGACTATTACATAATTGGCAATGGACTCTTGAAAAAAAAGTTTCTAAAGTTCCTCTTAAAGGACCAACTATTTTTACAGATGCATCCAAACATAACATTTGCTCTGTATACTTTCATGATTTAACTACAAAGAGAGTAGTCAGAACTCCTTTTCAGTCCACTCAGCAGAATGAATTGTATTCAATCATTCTAGCTTTTACTTATTATCCAGGAGATATAAATATAATATCTGATGCGGCCTATTCAGTAGGTATGGTACAAAGATTTGGGCCACAGCCCAAATAAAATTTGTAGCCTCTAATATATATCAGCTCTTTAAGAAACTTCAAGAGCAAGTGAGAAAGCATCCAGGTAAGATTTATATTTTGCATGTCCACTCTCATAGTAGACTTCCAGGTCCTATTTTTGATGGTAATTCAAAAGCAGATAGCCTTCTAACCATATTGGTTAATACTCCTTTATTTCAAGAAGCCCAGGAATCTGATTCTAAATATCATCAGGCTGCTCGAGCTTTACATTTACAATTTGGAATACCAAGAGAGGAAGCTAAGGACAGTAAAAGTCTGTACAGCTTGTCTTCCTTTCCATGCTCCTACACTACCTCCAGGGAAGAACCCTTGTGGTTTGAGACCCAATGAAATTTGGCAAATGGATGTGATCCATTATAAATCTTTTGGTCGCTTGTCTTTTATTCATGTTGTGGTAGACACCTTTTCAGGATTCACTTTTGCAATACCAGCAGCAAAAGAGACAGCCCAAGTGGTCACTGAATTCCTTATTCAAGCATTTGCAATTATGGGTGTGACACAAGCAACAAAAACAGATAATGGACCTGCATATACTTCTTAACATTTTGCATACTTTTGTGCACAGTATAAGATTTTATACACCACTGGCATAACTTTTAATCCTCAAGGACAAGCAATAGCAAAGAGAAAAAACTGAGACATTAAGACGCTCCTCCAAAAACAAAAGAAAGGGGGAGCCACAGGTAACCCTAGAGAACTTCTAAATCTAGCCCTAGTTATACTGTTAACTTCTTGATTTTTGACAAAGATGCACTGGCTCCGGCAGACATTTTTTATAACCCACAGGAAGGGCTGTGTCCAGTGCGAGCGGCTCCACTATCATTAGATAATCGCCAGCTGATGTGGAAAGACCCAGAAAGTGGAGAATGGAAGGGACCAGATAGGTTAACTGCTTGGGGGAGAGGGTTTGCTTGTATCTCTACAGGTGAAAAAGGAATCAGATGGGTGCCAACAAGCCGTATTTGCCTTGTCCATCGCAGAGAGATGGGGCAGACCCTTGAAACAAAGGAGAAGACCCAAGAAACATCAAGTGGTTCTGTTGCTGATTGTGCCCACCTCTGAAGAGCATGTCAGTTATGATGTTTGACTCATGGACACCAAAAATTGTTGGACCTGAAAACCCTCAGGAATCATTGGATTCTCTGAGACATAAGACTGTTATAGGACTTGAAAGCCCTCAGGAATCATTGGATCTTCTGAGACATGATAAGACTGTTGCAGGACTTCAAAAACTTGGGGGAATCATTGGATTCCCTGACATATGAAGTGATGGACAATAGATTGGTTTTGGACTATCTCTTGGCTGCTGAAGACGGCGTATGTGCAACTGTTGTTTACATACCATCCCTGTAGGACTTCTGGAAATCTTTTGCAACACCATGTTGATTTATGTTGTTTGTTATACTGCTACCTGCATGTACAATTCATGGTTGTTACACCACATTGAGCCTGTACTGACTGTGGGGAGAGTCATCACTAATAGCTTGTGTGTTATTGCTATGTGCTTGAGTAATACCTCCCATGCTGATGGGTTTGTGCATACCTGTTTCTAATAAGACCCTTCAGCCCAGAAACCCACTAGCAATCCCCATTTCCCTTTGGTCTTTTCATCTCCCTTCCTGAGATGTCAGGGAGGGCATGATCATCTCCTTTTTAGTGCTTTCATCTCCTTTCCTGAGAAGTCAGGCTGTGATCACCTCCCCTTGGGGGCTCTGACCTCCGTGAGAGGCCAGGGATGGCATGACCACCTGTGTTCTAAAAACAAAAGAAAGCAGGAGATGTAATGGGCTGAAGCTCTTGAGTCATTTCACTGAGGTCCGGAGCATTTGAGGCTAATTAGCAATTGGACAATACTCTATTAATATATGCTTTGAGAAAGAATGGCTCCACCCACTCTCTGGGCAAGTTTGATGTTCTGTATAGGAGATTGTGTAGAGGATTTGGTAGGTGGAATGTGAGAGCCAGAGGCACTGCTGGCCTGATTCCTGTCCCAATTGCTTTTACTTCATATGGCCATTCCCCTTCACATCTGCAAAGAATAAAGATCAAGGATTTTCCCTTATCCTCACTTCCTGATTCTGGCTGATTTTAAAATATGCGGTCATGGCCTTCTCCAATTTATAAATGGTCAAAGAATGTGAACAGACAATTTTCTGAAGACATTAAAAGCATTTCTAGTCATATGAAAAGATGCTTTAAATTACTATTGATCAGAAAAATGCAAATTAAGTTACTCTGAGATACTACTGTACACCTCTCAGACTGGATAAAATGACAATTTTTATTTTCCTTATGATCCTTGAATCCTGGCCTCTGTAAAAGACCTCTCTTTAGGGAAACAGGATCAACAGCTTCATTCTATTATCCTGAGAGACAGGCTCCATCCCCATTGATAACACTCACTGCTGATTAAGTTCCCTATTGAGGTGAAGATTAACCCAGAGACACTCATTTAATTCAAAAATTCACATTTCAAATTGAGATTCCCACCCAATTTCAGTTATTCCAATCTCTAGAATCTGCTCATAAAACTAAGTACTATCAAGAAACCTCCTCACAAAAGCTCCTCATTGAATTAGAGAATTTTCTTAGTGAAATTCAGAAATAAACATTCCTATTCTTTGACACAGATCATTTAGGTTCCTGAATTTTTGTCATATGGACAAGAATTGGGAGAGGAATCTAAGAATTATTGTGAAATGAATCTGACAATTCTTCCAATTCTGTTTCTATTTCTTTTTAAAAGAAGTAGACAAATGAAGCTTTCTGGGAGTAAAGGGAGACCCTATAATGCTGGAGAAATTGAGGCAAGATAGAGATTAGAGAGTTATAATATTTTATTTGAAAGGGAGAGATTTACTGGGACCCAATGAATCCATGGTTTGGTCCAAGAGCTAAATGAAACAATCATCTCCAAGAATCTAGCAAAGCATGTCAGATATAAAGATTCTTTATAGGGTAAGGAGAATGATGACACAATGGGTAGGGGTACTGAAGAAGAGGATAAGACATAATGGGTAGGGGTACTGAAGAAGGGGATAACATAATAGAGAGAAGTACTGGAGATGAGGATGACACAATGGAAGGAGGTACTGCAGATGGGGAGAGACACCTGGTATTTTAATGATGTCTAAGATATAAGACCTTATCCTATCAAACATTCTCTTGATTAAGAGGAAAGGGTTATATCCTGAGGCAGATGAACAGGTAGGTGAATCAGGGAAACCGAGTCAGGATGTTAAAAGGGAACTGTGGTACAACATTCCACACTCTCTCTCTTCTGAATATTCAAATCATTGAATTACCTTCCTCTAGATACCTGGAAGGTATTAGCACCATAATTTTGACCAACCTTATGTGAATTAAATAAATAACAAATAAAAATCAAAATAAAGCTAGAAAAATACAAGAATTTATATCAAGGACAAGTCTCTCCCTTAAAACCCCAGAGTTAATCAGCAATACAAAGGCTCCCTGATGGAATCATATCAGTTCTTCTGCAGTTCTGGAGCATCGCAGCCAGAACATCCAATTTGAGATGGACAATTCACTGTGAGTTAGGTGGTCTGCAGTCATTTGTGCATTAAACTCAACTCCTGCTTATAGAGCTGCAGGGCTTAAGACAAGTCATGCTGTCCATTCAGAGGGGCAACACACTCTAGGGGAGAAGGGTGAGGCTTGGAGTAGCTCCACCTGTCCCTGTCCAGAGGAACAGACAGGGCTGCAGAAAGGATCCAGATTTCTGATCAGAATATGCAGTAAGATCAAGGCAGGGAAATCATGAATTTTTAGAGGCCTGATAAAAAACTTCGAGGTCCTTTGAGAATGCTGAAATACTAATTAAGGAACTGGGGTTACAGGAGTAGAGAAACAGATCAGAGAGGCTGCCAGT
Source organism: Antechinus flavipes (assembly GCF_016432865.1). Taxonomy (NCBI): domain Eukaryota; kingdom Metazoa; phylum Chordata; class Mammalia; order Dasyuromorphia; family Dasyuridae; genus Antechinus; species Antechinus flavipes. The sequence continues at coordinate 83,973,233 of NC_067403.1, read as the reverse complement.
CCCAACACAGGTATCTGATTTGTGGTTGGTTCTAAAAAGTAATCCCCAAAACTGAGTCTGCCAGGGCAATTCCAAAAGAATAAGGGCCTTTCAAGATTAAAGAATAACCACCAAATCATAATCCAGTAAATTTAAGCAAGGAGTAAAAAATGAAAAAGACTTTTTAAAGGACTTTCAATTCAATCTGAACTAGTTAGATAAAGTGTGGGGCAGAAGTGCCTAAGGCAAAGTGAATAGGAACTAGGGGTTCCCATTTTTTCAGATTTTTTGAGAAAAATCCACTAGTTTCCTTAATTTCCTATATCTTCCTCCCTTTTTTTCTCACAGAAAGGAATTATCAAATAACCATCACACATATAAATCCCAAAAGTGAATCAAAATTCCTGTACATAACACACTAGAACAGTAGGGTTTCCTCAAACGTAACAGCAATATTTATACAATTTTTAACAATTTCCATCCCAAATCTTAAACACACAATAATAGATGAACCAGTCAGGGTTTAACAGTCTTTCAACGATTTCCAAATTCCCCATATCAGTCCAAAATACAGTAGGAGCAGGGTCCAAGATTTTTCAAAAACTGATTCCTGATGGGCAGAGACACTCACTCCGAGGGAGATGGGTGTGGGGTAGCCTGCTGACAATCAAAGCTGATCTAGGTCCCAGAGGCAAGTCATTATCTGTAATTTGACCAACATCTAGAACAAACAAAATAACAACAATGGTAACAACAACAACAAAACACAAATCTAACAAAGATTCTAAAAGACTGACAAAATGTGAAGAGGCCAGTAGGAACTGGCCAGCAGCATAATAGGTTTTCTTCATAGGACAGGAAAATGAATGTCAGTTATAGTCCCCAGAGATAAAATAGTAGTTAGGTTTCAAAGACCACTGTTAATTGTCCTCTCATTAGTTAGAAACCTTAAAACAAAAACAAAAACAAAAACAAAAAAAAAACTTGAATATCCAGACACAATATCCAGTAACAGATAGATGACCAGACTACATGCTTATTTACCCAAGTATTTAAGATATAATGATTACAGATAACTAGATTGGAAACAGCAAAGTATGACATAATTGAATTGCATTAACAGTTTCTATTGACCATTACTCTGATTATAGAAATCAGTTACAGGAGGAAAAAATGCAGAGACATAACTATAACAAAACATAAGCAATCAAAACTGATCCCTTAACTCATACAGGATAAATAGTCACTTAACCCAGTTTTACTCCAGATAATTGTCCCAATGGAACTTTAAAACTTCCAAATAATATTAACTACAAACCCCCCAAAATTTACCTCCAATAACAAATCCCATTAACCAAAGTTTTAGATAAATCCTAAACAGATATTTACCATGACCTTATATTGATACAAATCAAATACAAATATCCAATACATAGACAAATATCCCAAATTGCATATTGTCCACAACAGAAACATTTTCAAAAGGACAAAGAAAAAAAACTATTATTTTCAGAAGCCCTTTAAATGATGGGCATAAACTCAGGATACAATCAATACAATCAAGTAAAATGTATATAGAATATACTAATTCCCCATAAAAGAATCCAAGAAATTCTTAAAAGTATTAATTAAACTTTTAGAAATAGCCCTACCAAATTTTGGATCATATTTATTACCATATTCCTTAACCAAGGAAATCATTCTTTATCAAAAGAAACAAATATTCCATCAATTAACTTAAATCATAGTTTGGTCCTTTCAGCTGAGAACCACGTGGCTACAATTTGATTAAAAAATGGCTGGAACTCACTTGGAAGGAGGGGTAGCAGAATTTCACATGGCTGCTCTTCCCTCTACTCCACCTCCAAAGAGGCAGGAGGGAGGGAAGGTGAGCTAAATTGCTCCCCTCTCCTGTTTTTCTCTCCCCCACCTCTTCTTTTCTCCTCCCAAATGCCTTACCTGTACTTCCTCTTATTTCCTAAAATCATCCAAACCTTTAATTGCTCCTACAAAACAATCCTTCATAAATCACCTGCATTCTCTTGTTCTTTTCCCTTCAAAACTTTTAAGATTCACAATATTGTTAATAGCTAAATGACTTCAAAAAACCCACACATGAACACATGAACAGCAAACTGTAACAAATTACCCAATGTATTTCAGAAGGTAACATATTTTACCTAATTAGAGGCAGGGGACCCCTTTCAGGCAAGGTAACAGAATTTCTCTTTAACAAACCATTGTTCTTAAGATTTTATACTCAAAGATAACAAAATCTAGCTTCCATTGGCAACAGTAAAACCATTTCTAAACTGCCCAAAAGGTTACTTTTTTGTTTCTTTTATTTTCACTTATGTTTAAATTAGTTCTCCAAAACCATTCCCAATGTGTCAAAGCCATTAGCATAAACTCTTTTGTCCGCTAAAGGCCTTATCTGTCCAGCCCAACCTAGGCCAGGCTTGAATTTTATTGCTTTTTTTTTCTCCTCTCTAACTACCAGGTTGCTTTTTAGTGTTCCACTAAGGTTTAAACTGGTTCTCTAAAACCTTTAGCAGAGCTCTTTAACCAACAAAACAGACAAGTCACACAGGACACAGAACACAGATATAGACTACACTGTAATGACCGCGTATTTAAAATCAGCTGGAGTCAGGAATTCAGGTTAAGGGAAAAATCTTCAATCTGTATTGAAGTGAAGAGGTGAATAAAGCTTGCGATAGAACTTTGGGCAAGAAAGATTGCTATAGCAATATGGGCAGCTGCAACAGGAAGCCAGTTAGCAGAGGGAGACCTGAGCTGAAGGGCCGTCCATCGCAATCGCAATGCAAGCAATCTTTCCTTCCCCTTCCTTTTCCACTCCCCTGCCTCCACCCACCAAAATCGTCATTTCCTATACAACACATCAGGACTTGCACAAAGAGTGGGCGGGGGCCATTCTTTCTCCAAGCTTATATATTAATTGATTATGGTCCAATTACTATTTAGCCTCATGTGCTTGGGACCTCAGTGCATCAACTCAAGCCTCAGCCCATTACATCTCCCTCTTTCTTTTGTTTTAGAACACAGATGATCATGCCATCCCTGACTCCTCAGGGAGGTCAGAGCCCCCAAGGGGAGATGATCACACCCTCCCTGACTTCTCAGGAAAGGAGGTGAAAGCACCGAAAAGGAGGTGATCACGACCCCCCTGACTTCTTAGGAAGGGAGGTGAAAGCACTAAAAAGGAGATAATCATGCCCTCCCTGACATCTCAGGAAGGGAGATGAAAAGCACCAAAGGGAAGTGGGGGTTGCTAGCAGGTTTCTGGGCTCAAGGGTCTTATTATGCACAAACCCATCAGCATGGGAAGTATTACACAAGCACATAGCAACAATGCAGAAGCTATTAGTGATGACTCTCCCCACAGTAAGTGCAGGCTTAATGTGGTGTAACAAGTATGAATTATACACCCAAGTAACGGTATAACAAACAATATAAATCAACATTGTGTTGTAAAAGATTGACAGAAGTCCTAGAAGGAGAGTATGTAAACAGCAGTCACACATACACCTTCTTCAGCAGCCAAGAGATAGTCCAAAACCAATCTATTGTCCATTGCTTCACATATCAGGGAATCCAATGATCCCCCCAAGTTTTTGAAGTTCAGCAAAAGTCTTTTTATGTCTTAGGGAATCCAATGATTCAAGCAGATTTTGAAGTCCTGTAACAGTCTTATCATTTTTCAGAAAATCCAATGATTCCTGAGGGCTTTCAAGTCTTATGTCTCAAAGAATCCAATGATTCCTGAAGGATTTAAAGTCCTACAACAATCTAATGTCTCAAAGAATCCAATGATTTCTGAGGGTTTTGAAGTCCAATGATTTTCTATGTCCATGAGTCAAACGCCATAATTGCCACATTCTTTTAATGGTGAGCACAATCAGCAATAGAACCACCCGATGTTTCTTGGGTCTTCTCCTTTGTTTCAAGGATCTGCTCCGTCTCTCTGTGAAAGACAAGGCGAATATGGCTCGTTGGCTCCCATCTGATTCCTTCTCCACCTGTAGGGATACAAGCAAACCCTCTCGCACCAAGCAGTTAGCCTGTCTGGTCCCTTCCATTCACCACTTTCTGGGTCTTTCCACATCACCTGGCGATTATCTAAAGATAGTGGAGTTGCTCGCACTGGACAATGCCCTTCCTGTGGGTTATAAAAAATGTCTGCCGGAGCCAGTGCATCTTTGTCAAAAATCAAGAAGTTAATAGTATAAAGTGCTAGATTTAGTAATTCTCTAGGGTTACCTGTGGCTCCCCCTTTCTTTTGTTTTTGGAGCAGCGTTTTAATGTCTCTGTTTCTCCTCTCTACTATTGCCTGTCCTTGAGGATTAAAGGATATGCCAGTGGTGTGTAAAATCTTATACTGTACACAAAAGTGTGCAAAATGTTTGGAGGTGTATACAGGACCATTGTCTGTTTTTATTGCTTGTGGCACACCCATTATGGCAAATGCTTGCATGAGGAATTCAGTGACCACTCGGGCTGTCTCTTTTGTTGCTGGTATGGCAAAAGTGAATCCTGAAAAGGTGTCTACCACAACATGGATAAAAGACAGACGACCAAAAGATTTATAATGAGTCACATCCATTTGCCAGATTTCATTGGGTCTCAAACCATGAGGGTTCTTTCCTGGAGGCAGTGTAGGAGCGTGGAAAGGAAGGCAAGCTGTACAACTTTTTACTATGCTCCTAGCTTCCTCTTTTGTTATCCCAAATTGTAAATGCAAAGCTCGAGCAGCCTGATGGTATTTAGAATGGGATTCCTGGGCCTCTTGAAATAAAGGCATACTGGCTAACATAGTTAAAAGGCTATCTGCCTTTGAATTCCCATCAAAAATAGGACCTGGGAGTCCACTATGTGAGTGGACATGCAAGATATAAATCTTACCTGGATGTTTTCTCACTTGCTCCTGAAGTTCCTTAAAAAGCTAATGAAGCTGCAAATTTTATTTGGGCTGTGGCAATTCTTTGTACCACACCTACTGAATAGGCTGAATCAGATATTATATTTATGTCTCCTGGGTAATAAGTGAGAGCTAACATGATTGCATATAATTCGTTCTGCTGAGTGGACTGAAAAGGAGTTCTGACTACTCTCTTTATAGTTAAGTCATGAGAGTATACAGCACAAATATTGTGTTTGGATGCATCTGTAAAGATAGTTGATCCTTTAAGAGGAACTTTAGAAACTTTTTTTTTTCAAGAATCCATTGGCAATTATGTAAAAGTCTGGTTATCTTTAATGGAGACCCATGTATAAAATTAGAAGCCATGGCTAATAAAATTTGCCACTCTGGTTCGGTCTCACAACACACATTAATTTGTGTATTGGTGTAAAAGGTGTATATCTTATCAGGTCTTGCCCCAGATAATTGTACTGCTTGCATAATGGCCTTTAACAAAATTCTAGCCACAAGCACTGGCTAAGGAGTAAGGCTTTGTTCTAGTTGTTCCGGGAGGTTCACCCACTCTATCACACTGTCTCCTTGATGAAGGACTGCTGTGGGTGCCTCTTGTGTGGCAAAAACTGATATTTCCAAGGGCTTTTGAGTGACTCTTTCAACCACATTGAATAAAGCCAGTTCAACTTTTCTCAAAGCCTCTTGAGCTTCTTTTGTAAGCTGGCATGGTGAATTTAAAGCACTGTCTCCCCTTAAAATATCACATAATGGTTGTAACTGATAGGTAATCAAGCTTAACACTGGTCGCATCCGTTGGATATCTCCTATCAATTTCTGAAAATCATTTAAGGTGTTTAGCTTCTCTGTTCTTAAGGACAGTTTTTGTACTGTAAGCATCTTAGGGTATACTTCACATGCTAAATATTGAAAAGGAGCATGTCTTTGAATTTTCTCTTCAGCTATGTATAATTTGTAGTATCTTAGTGTTTCTATGGTCTTTTGTAGACATGCTTCTAGCATTTGTTCTTCAGGTGCATATCCCAATATATCATCCATATAATGTAAGAGCATAACTTTTGGAAATGCTTTTCTTACTGGAGCAAGAGCAGCAGCAACATACATTTGACACATAGTGGGGCTGTTTTTCATTCCCTGTGGCAAAACTGTCCATTCATATCTTTTATAAGGCTCAGCTAAGTTAACGCTGGGCACTGAAAAGGCAAATATTTTCATATCCTCCTTATCCAGAGGGATAGAATAGAAACAATCCTTAATATTGATGACCCTAAGAGGCCACTCTCTAGGCAATTGAGTAAGAGATGGAAGTCCAGGCTGAAGAGTTCCCATAGTTTTCATCTGTTCATTTACTTTTGTTAAATCAGTGAACATCCTCCATTTTCCCAATTTCTTTTTTACAACGAACACTGGGGAATTCCAAGGACTTAGAGAAGGTTGGAAATGCCCTTATTCAAGCTGCTCCTGTACTATATCTAATAAGGCCTGAATTTTATTGCTACCTAAGGGCCACTGTTCTATCCACACTGGTGTATCAGTTTTCCATTGGATAGGAACAGGTGAAAGTGTTGGCAGGCCTTCAACAGTAGCCCTGCTTAAAAAACCAAAGTACTCATTTTTAACCCTAATTGTTGTAAAACATCTCTTCCCCACAGATTGATGGGGAGTTTTTCAACTATAAAAGGAGTAAAAACTCCTGTGTTGCCTTCAAAAGTCCATCTCATAGGGGCAGCACTAATTTCAGCTGCTATTGATCCTCCTACTCCAGACATATAGGTGTCTGCTTTAATCTTTGGCCAGTGACTGAGCCAATTGGCACCTCTAATAACTGTATGATCTGCACCTGTGTCTAACAATCCTTCCAATGGTAGGCCATTTATATAGGTCGTAAGCATAGGTCATCAGCTGTTATAGCTGCTGTCCAGTATATTCCTGGATTTTGTGGTCTGGAGTCAGAATCTGGGTGACTATCACCAGGTTGCTTATTAGGATTCTGTATGAGTAAACCTGATGCTACTACTTCTCCTGGGTGATAAGTCACATACTGTCTACCTGTATTAGTGACTGGGATATTATCTACACATTCCCCAGTTTCCTACATCAGTGTGTAGATGGACACTGTTTTGTACAAACAAAAAGGAGGTGAAATGGTCAAGCCTACTGTGCCTGGAGGTAGGGGATCCATAGGCTGGAGAGGAACAGATTTCCAGGGGGTATCTCAGTTGTCCCAGCTTCATACACCTCTATTCTCCCCAATTATAATTCCCTTCTGCCATCAGGGTGCTTCCTAGCTGATTGACTGTATAATCCCCTTCTCCCATAATATGGCTTTCTGGCTGATTGGTCATGTCTGGGTACTGGACTTCTAGGCACTCTCTGGGTGCACCATTGGCTGCCATCATGCCCCAAGTGTTTTTTGCCTTGGGCCCCTAATCCCATTTCCCTGAATCTGTCTACATTCTGAGGCCCAATGGAAGCCTCTGTTGCATTTTGGACATGGAGTATTGGGTCTTGTTCTCCCACCTTGTTTTCCCATTCTATCTCTATACAAACATTGAGCTTTCAGATGCCCTACTTTTCCACACTGAAAGCATCTACGAGTTTCTCTGGAAGTCCCTTGCCAAGAGGGACTCTGTCTTCCCATGTTTGGATTTTGGGAAGTCTGCATCATAGCCTGGCTATAAAAGGCATTTGTGCCCACTGTGGCACAGCGTCTTATGATCTCCTCTAAAGGAGCATCCTTGCGCAATCATAGTATAATTCTTCTGCAAACCTCATTAGCATTTTCCTTAGCAAGTTACCTTATCAAAATGTCTGTTATTGGATTTTCTCCATTTGTTCTTGTGATAGCTGTCTGCAAACGTCCCACAAAGTCAGCAAAGGGTTCATTTGGCCCTTGTGTTATTTTTGTGAAGGCCTCACCCTTGTCATCTTTATTATGGAGAGAAGCCCACGCTTTGATAGCATTAGCAGCAATTTGCTTATATGCTGCTACAGAATAATTAATTTGTACTACGACATCTGCATAAGGACCTACACCTGTTAGTAGGTCATAGGTGATTGCAGCATGAACTTCACTTTGACTATTTTGTTGGGCTTGTATCCTACAGAGCTCACTATATTCAGAGAGCCACAAGTAGTTTTGTCCAGGTTCTAGGCATATCTTTGCTATAGATTTCCAGTCATTAGGGGTCAAGATTTCAAAAGCCAAATTCTGTAATAACATCTTAACATAAGCTAATGTAGCCCCATAAAGAGTGCAAGCTTTTTTCAGGTCTTTGAGGATATCTATATCAAAAGGAGAGTATCTTCTACTTTCTTGACCTGAAGAATTAAACTGTTGAATAAGTGGAAAAATGTGGTGTTGGAATTCCAATACATTTCTCCCTTCCTCTTTGGCCTTAATTAGTCCCTTTTGCAATCTACTCAAAGGAGCAGCTGGATGCTGGGGGGGAGGTTCTGGATGCTGGGAGGGAGGTGCTGGTGCTATCACTGCCCCCCCCCCACTACCCCTCCTTCCTCCATCCCAGAGGGTGGAGTTGATGGAGGAGAGTCAATTACCTGCTCCTTAGGTGGGGCTGAAGCTGTCTCAGATTCACCACACCCTTGAGCCTCACTTAAGTCTCCCTGCCCTGTGGGGATATGGCCATTAATCTGTTCTTTGTCTTCCTCCTTTATCTCAGGCTTCCCCATTTGGCTATTCCTAGAGTTTTTTTTTTCCTTTTCTCCTAGAACTTATACAGTATCTTAAGGCCAACTGTATCAGTGCCTCGAGGGAAATTGAATGAGGACCGTTTTCATTGATATATGCGGAGAGCTGTTGACCAACCAATGCCCAGTTATCTAGAGAGATTTGCTCTTCCTCTAAGAACCAAGAGGAGGTGCATTTTAATATACCCAGAAGTTTAGCTGCCTGTTCACAAGTTACAAGTAGCCCTTGATCTTCTATGAGCTTAAGCAGGCTTTCTATAGCACCACTCCTGGGTGGGGCGGGGGGTGGGGGGGTTGGGGTGGGGGATGGAGAATCTTTACATAGGATCTGTCCCATTTCAGCCAAAAAGTTACTGCTTTAGTCTTTAAGAAAATAAGTTCCCTGTTTGTCTTATACTCACCTAAGTTCCTGGTCACTGGAGACTTCTTCAGTGAAAGTAGGGTCCTTGGATCCCACGCTTGGGCGCCAAATGTAATGACCGCGTATTTAAAATCAGCTGGAGTCAGGAATTCAGGTTAAGGGAAAAATCTTCAATCTTTACTGAAGTGAAGAGGTGAATAAAGATTGCGATAGCACTATGGGCAAGAAAGATTGCTATAGCAATATGGGCAGCTGCGACAGGAAGCCAGCTAGCAGAGAGAGACCTGAGCTGATGGGCCCTCTGTCCCAATCGCAATGCAAGCAGTCTCTCCTTCCCCTTCCTTTTCCACTCCCCTGCCTCCACCCACCAAAATCGTCATTTCCTATACAACACATCAGGACTTGCACAAAGAGTGGGCGGGGGCCATTCTTTCTCCAAGCTTATCTATTAATAGAGTATGGTCCAATTACTATTTAGCCTCATGTGCTTGGGACCTCAGTGCATCAACTCAAGCCTCAGGCCATTACACTACACAGTTACAACATTAAACAAAACATTTAACACTTATAACCAGAGAATGCCCAAAAAGGAGTTCAGAGTCAGATCAGACCACATGTGTCTTAGAAGACACCCAAACTAGAGGGGATCATCCAGCGTCCGGAATGATACACTTCTCAGAATTTAATGCCCGTCCGTATTTTATTATTCTTACAATCTAGATGCTTGCACAGACAGACAGAACAGGTAAAGAGATTAGATTATGTCCTAAGACAGCCAGACTTATTTTCCTGTGGCTGAAATAGAGTGTCCATCGTCGGGCATGGTTGTGGCTGAAAACTGCGCCCTTTCCTGGAGACTCTGGAGAAATCTAGAGGGCCAGCCTCTCCAGGCCAAGAACCCAGATCCTCAATCCCATAAAGGCCAAACCAGAGACGCAAAGGTCTCTAATCTCTACTCCTATTCTCAGTTTCTAATATCTCACTGGGGAACCTACAAAATGTAATGCTAAAGAAACTGAGAGAAGACAGAGCTTAGACAGTTTTTAATATTTTATTTGAAAGAGAGAGATTTACTGGGACCAAAGGGATCCAAGGTTTGTTGCCAGGGCTGAATGAGACTATAGTCTCCAAGAATCGAGCAACAAATGTGAGATATAAAGATTCTTTTATGGCACCTGGAATGGGGATGAATTAATGGGGGGAGGCAGCTGGGATGGGGATGACATAATGGGGGAATAAGGGTTATAAAAACCATTATTAATTTAAGGGACAATGGTAAGAGCTGAATTGATTTCCATTAATTGGGTACAATGGCCAAATAAACCAGTTAATTAGAATTTTAATTGTTTTTATTTATTAATGACCTATTTCATTTCTACACTGAAACTTGACATTTCATTGTGTAACAAATACATTGCAGGCAATTTCAAACACCAAATGAAACAACCCCTAAAAGATCAGCTTTTCTTTCACTGTTACTCAAGTAATGCCCAAATGTAGAAATGTAAAAGATTATATTGACAACTTCTGTCAAAATGTAGTAATTGAGTAGAAGAAACAGGTAAGATTGTTGCATTACAGCTTGAAACCTAAAATCTTGGTTGAGGAACACAGTGGTTTCTCACAAGAAAATCATGGATCCCGAATAGCAATTAAGCTATTCATACAAAAGCAATTTGAATCAGGACTCTTGCATCATCAGGTCCTGGGCTCTTCATTTTGTGGAAAATTTCTTCAGTGGTTAACTGTAGCTATGTATGTATAATTTGATAGCCCTAACAATACTCTGTTGACTTTTATTTTTTGATACATCTGAAAGCTGTTGAATAAAAGAAGAATATTGTTTTACCTTTTTTTAATAAAGCAATTATTTCATTAAAAAAGCAATTTTGTTCCTTTATGCATTAGTGGGTTTTTTATTCAGATTGCAATCTATCCTTTGCTTAACTTAGTATCTGTAAGCTTCAAATAATTCTTTATCTTTTGTTATTTCACTTCTTTCTTACCTAATAGTTTACTTTAATTGTGTGATTTTTATGGTTATGGTTAACTGTTCTCTTAAAATAGTGCAGTCTTAATTCATCCCGGAAGTTGGGCAAGATGAAGGGACAAAGACTTTCCTGAAGCATTGCAAAGACCAAATCTAGCCTAAATGAAGTCTTCCTTGCTCCTCAATGTGGAAATTCAGAAGTGTGGGCCCAAGATAATTAATCATCACATAGTACAGGAAAGACTTGCCTAAATGAATATATCTCACCCCCCAAAAATTGAGAAGCTTGAGAGTAAAAGTTTGTATGGGTGTGAAATAAAGACCTCAAGACCAAGGGTAAAGACAAAACTATTGGTGAGATAATAGAAAATATTTAGATTACCTTTGGGATGAACCATGGTAAACTCACTTGCCTATAGTGTAGAAGACTGAAACTCTGAAAAGGTGTGCTTGAATCAGACAGTAGAGCACTTAAGGCTAATTATCTATTTGCTGTGAGATGATGGCTTTCTAAGCATATACTTAGATGATATGGTAATGTGATGGCTCTCCTCATGATTGGCATTTGCTGAATGGTTGATGGTGAGGTAATCCTACACAAGGATTGGAGGGCTGAGGAAGAGAGATCAGTGTCACTTGGCTGCAGAACAAGGAGGAGAGAGGCTGGAGACTCTGGACTCCAGAATCCAGGATCCATCTGAAGGAGGCAGTTTGGCTGCCTTCTTCACTTCTCCCCTTAAAACCAAGGACTTTGATTGATCCTGACTCTGACTGATCCTAAGGCCCTCCAGGGAGCTAACCCAGACATTATATTATAGCAGTATATTTTGTTATGATTCTCGCTCTTTATACATATGGTATTTGAAACACCTCATGTATCATTTACCTTATTTCTCCTTCTTTGGACCAATTTAGCCTTTCTTTTCTCCTCCTCCAAAAGGGGAAGAGAATGGGACTCCCATGACTATTAGTCCTTGACATATTTCTAATTTTATAGCATTGTAATAATCAAGACACAACTCCAAAACAAACAAATATCTGGCCAGCTCTCAATGTTATTCATAAAGTGTCATCTCAAAGCATTTGTGCTGGGTGCTTGGTAGGGAAACCTTAGATTCCTATTATATGGCAATAATAGTGGTTTTTTTTTTAACAGGATGTTATCAGAAAGGTTACTATGCTGCCAATAAATATTCATTAAACTCACTTGGACATGATCCAAATCTGGTATTATAAAAGGTTTAAGTCTAGCCCTATCATTTAATAGATTCTTTACTTTTAGAAAACCACATATTCATTCATTTTTTAAAAAATTAAAACAAATACAAAATAAGAAAAAACAAAATAGAAAAAAGAACATAGAAAAATGAAAAAAAAATTATCATTTGCCCAGGAGAACATCAGGGAGGATTCAAAATATGTAGATTTCCATTTCTAGTAAACATATGTAATAATAGAAGGCATTATATTTGTGACAATCCATATTTTATTTTTGCTTCTTTGTAGGTTCTTTTTAATCTATTGTGTAGTTTCTACTGTATTCTTGTTTTTTTTTTTCCCTTTTCATCCCCTCTACCTCCTTCCAGCATGCTATAGTTAAATATGGATATATTTATATACATATAAATATATGTATATACACACAAAAACACATCCATATCTATATACACATTTATTCATATGTAAATATGTAACTGAAACAAAATTAATGTGGCTGAGATATAATGTAAATTTCATGCTTTATTGAATTTTTAAGTTTGACTTTTTCTGAGATCAGTGATTACTAGCATTATTTTTCCTAATAAATTCTACTCCTGATCATTGTTATTGTGTTTGTATATATCTCTTTTTTATCCCTGCTAACTCTTGTATTTTAGTTCTACTGTTCAACTTGCTACCTTTAAGTTGTCTTGCAATTACTAACTTTTCCCCTACCTATGGATCTCTCCCTTATCTTATCCCCCTATCTTTCCTCTCCTTCTTTATGCCATTCCCATTAATCTACACATTTTATCCCATTACCATTAATCTATACACTCTTACATAATCCACCTTATACTAAGCTTCCCCCATTATTTCTTTTCTGGAGGGTGTTATACCCTTCTTGTTATAAGAAGTCATTTCCCTATTTAATCCTAATATAAGTAGGTTTTTAGAACTATCCATTCTCCTCCCCCATTTAATGCATTTGTATGGATTCTTTCCCTGTATCTCAATCACAGAGCATAATTAGTATTTTTACATTCTACTAGATAGATTTGTTTTTAAGAGTTTTATCATACTTAGCACTGCCCCAGTCTTTCCTTTGGATTACCCAACTAGTGCTGTCAATCTTATACATATGATTTTCATTTCTCCATCTATAAAGTTTGTTCTTATTGAGTTCTTTGAAATTAGTCTTTGATGTGGTCTCTTTTATATTAAATTGTCTCTAGTATATAAGTTTGAGAAAAAATTCTGAAAATGTGAGAGTTTAATAAAGTCCTTTTTTTAAATTTCTATATTATATTTAATTTTGCTGGAAGTAATATTTTGGCCACAGGCCTAGTTCTTTTGATTAGTGATATATAATATTGCAAGACCTGTGGTGAGCTTTTTCTTCTCAAAAAGCAGCCAGGTGATAAAAGTTCAGATCTTTTATTATCTCCAATATAGCCCGGTTAGCTTAGAGGCCTATCTCTCTGCTTGGTTCCAAGAGCTCTCTCCAAATGTCTTTAAATCCAAAGGTCTGGTCCTTCAGCCTCTGCCTCTGCTTTCTTCAGCCTCCAGCCAGCTCCAGTCTTCATGTCATTCCGGTGAAATCTCGACTTGTAGCGTCTTCCTCTCAAGCCCTCTCCGACTGGCCCATTGGCCTATTTATGCTCCTTCCAGAGAGAGGGATTATGGGTTAGTTCTACTTAGTACCTTGTTTCAGGTTCTGCCCAAAACATCTTCTTGTAAGATTAGATCAACTCTAATTAGTTAGCAGTTAGTAAGGATTCCAACATCTCCCCTTTCTTTTGTTTTAAAACATAGGGGTGTTTTGAGGGGGTACACATAAATCCATCAATATGGGCCAGAACTTTGTAACAGATATACATGGTATACATAAATCCATCAATATGGGAGGCATTATACATAATTTACATAAGTACATAGCAATATAACACAGGCTAGTAGTAATGTAACAACATGAATCAACCTAAAAATTTACACATGTCCATAAGTCCTAGAAACAGTCCATAGGATTCCATTGTCCATTAGTTCATGTGCCAGGAATCCAATAGTTCCTGTAAGCCCTGAAGTACTGCAAAAGTCTCATCAACAATTTTTCATCTCAGGGAACCCAATGATTCTTGCTGGTTTTTCAAGAAGTAAAACAGTTTCATCTTGTGTTAGGAAATCCAATGATTCCTGAAGCTTTTAAAAGTCTTTTTAACAGTTTCATAGTCAGCCATCTGATTCTTTCTCCATCTGTGGAAATATAAGCAGATCCTCTTCCCCAAGCAGTTAATCTAATTCCCTTCTATTTACCCAATTTGGGATTTCTCCTCATCATCTGGTAATTACATTGGAGTCGTTTGCATTGGATATTGTCTTGTTGTCTTAAAAGGCCTGTATTCTTCCCAACTGTAATCCTGATTGCTTTTCTGTTGGTTGATGACATCAGAATCCTGAATTTCTAAAGTCTCTCTGGGTGTAACCTCAGCTGCTATCATGCCCCACCTGTCCTTTGATTGATACTTTAGAGCTGGGCCCTGCCTCTCATTCCTCTGGGTCAATATACATTAGAGGCCCAGTGAAAGCCTCGGTTACATTTTGGACATGGGGTTTTGGGTTTTCTCTCACCCTGTCTTCTCACTCTATCTCCATATCTACAATGAGCTCTCAAATGTCCAATTTTTCCGCACTGAAAACATCGACGAGTTTCTCTAGAATTCCTCTGCCAAGAAGGACCTTGTCTTTCCATGTTCATCATAGTCTGGGCATAATAAGCATTTGTGCCACTGTGGCACAGCGTCTTATGATTTCTTCTAAAGGAGCATCTTTGTCTAGCCCCCATATAATTCTTTTGCAAACCTCATTGGCATTTTCTTAGCCAAATGTTTAGTCATTATTTCTGTTGCTGCATTGTCTCCAATGGTTCTTATTACAGCTGTTTGTAAACGTCCCACAAAATCTGCAAAAGGTTCATTGGGACCTTGCTCTATTTTTGTGAAAGCATTATTTCCATCTTTCTGTCCAGAGAATTCCAAGCTTTTATTGCAGCCTTAGAAATTTGCTCATACACTGTTATGGGATAATAAATCTGTTCTGAACTTTCTGCATACTGACCTTCTCCAGTTAGTTGGTCAAAAGCAACTTGTACTATAGCTCCTGTTTGCCTATTGCATTGGGCTTGAATCCTACATAATTCATGAAACTCCGAAAGCCACAATAAATTTTGTCCCGTTCTAGACAAGTTTTTGTTATGGATTTCCAGTCATTCGGGGTTAGGATTTCATAAGACAAATTATCTAGTAACATCTTCACATAAGATGATGTAGCCCCAGAAAGAGTGCAACCCTTTTTCAAATCTTTAATTTTTTCCAAATTAAAAGGAGTGTATCTTCTCCTTTTTTGACCTGAGGAGTTGAGCTCTTCAATCACAGGATATGCATTTATAAAATCAGATATATCTTCTCCTTCTTTGGACCAATTTAGCCTTTCTTTTCTCTTCCTCCAAAAGGGGAAGAGAATGGGACTCCCATGACTATTAGTCCTTGACGTATTTCTAATTTTATAGCATTGTAATAATCAAGACACAACTCCAAAACAAACAAATATCTGGCCAGCTCTCAGTGTTATTCATAAAGTGTCATCTCAAAGCATTTACGTTGGATGCTTGGTAGAGAAACATTAGATTCCTATTATATGGCAATAATACAGATTTTTTTTAACAGGATATTATCAGAAAGGTTACTATGCTGCCAATAAATATTCACTAAACTCACTTGGACATATTCCAAATCTGGTATTATAACGGGTTTAAGTCTAGCCCTATCATTTAATAGATTCTTTACTTTTAGAAAACCACATATTCGTTCATTTTTTTAAAAATTTGAAACAAATACAAAGTAAGAAAAAACAAAATAGAAAAAAGAACATAGAAAAATGAAAAAAAATTATCATTTGCCCAGGAGAACATCAGGGAAGATTCAAAATATATAGATTTCCATTTCTAGTAAACATATGTAATAATAGAAGGCATTATATTTGTGACAATCCACATTTTATTTTTGCTTCTTTGTAGGTTCTTTTTTTATCTATTGTGTAGTTTTTACTTTATTCTTGTTTTTTTTCCCCTTTTCATCTCCTCCACTTCCTTCCAGCATGCTATAGTTAAATATGGATATATTTATGTACATATAAATATATGTATATACACACAAAAACACTTCCATATCTATATACACATTTATCCATATGTAAGTATGTAACTGAAACAAAATTAATGTGGCTGAGATATAATGTAAATTTCACGCTTTATTGAATCTTTAAGTTTGACTTTTTCTGAGATCAGTGATTACTAGCATTATTTTTTCCTAATAAATTCTACTCCTGATCATTGTTATTGTGTTTGTATATATCTCTTTTTTATCCCTGCTAACTCTTCTACTCTTCAACTTGCTACCTTTAAGTTGTCTTGCAATTACTAACTTTTCCCTTACCCATGCATCTCTCCCTTATCTTATCCCCCTACCCTTCCTCTCCTTCTTTATGCCATTCCCATTTGTCTACACATTTTGTCCCATTACCATTAATCTATACACTCTTACATAATCCACCTTATAGTATTCCTTCCCCCATTATTTTTTTTTCTGGAGGGTGTTATACCCTTCTTGTTATATGCAGGCATTTCCCTATTTAACCCTAATATAAGTAGGTTTTAGAACTATCCATTCTCCTCTCCCATTTAATGCCTTTGTATGGATTCTTTCCCTGTATCTCAATCACAGAGCATAATTAGTATTTTTACATTTTACTAGATAGATTTGCTTTTAAGAGTTTTATCATACTTAGCACTGCCCCAGTCTTTCCTTTGGACTACCCAACTAGTGCTGTCAATCTTATATATATGGTTTTCATTTCTCCACATATAAACAGTTTGTTCTTAATGAGTTCTTTGAAATCAGTCTTTGATGTGGTCTCTTTTATGTTAAATTGTCTCTAGTATATAAGTTTGAGAAAAAAATTCTGAAAATGTGAGAGCTTAATAAAGTCCTTTTTTAATTTCTATATTATATTTAATTTTGCTGGAAGGAATATTTTGGCCACAGGCCTAGTTCTTTTGATTAGTGATATATAATATTCCAAGACCTGTGGTGAGCTTTTTCTTCTCAAAAAGCAGCCAGGTGATAAAAGTTCAGATCTTTTATTATCTCCAATATAGCCCGGTTAGCTTAGAGGCCTATCTCTCTGCTTGGTTCCAAGAGCTCTCTCCAAATGTCTTTAAATCCAAAGGTCTGGTCCTTCAGCCTCTGCCTCTGCTTTCTTCAGCCTCCAGCCAGCTCCAGTCTTCATGTCATTCCGGTGAAATCTCGACTTGTAGCGTCTTCCTTTCAAGCCCTCTCCGACTGGCCCATTGGCCTATTTATGCTCCTTCCAGAGAGAGGGATTATGGGTAGTTCTACTTAGTACCTTGTTTCAGGTTCTGCCCAAAACATCTTCTTGTAAGATTAGATCAACTCTAATTAGTTAGCAGTTAGTAAGGATTCCAACAAAGACCTATATTCTTTTATTGTAGCTGCTGATAAATTTTATGCAATTCTCATTGTAGCTCCAGAATATTTGAATTGATTTTTGTTTGTTTTTTTGCAAAGTTTTCTCTTTGAATTTTGTTTTTTAAAAATTTAGTTATAACCTTTCTATTTTTTTTTTTTTTGGTGGGATCTCTTTGAAATTGTGACCAATGTTTTTATTATTATTATTATTATTATTATTATTATTTAAATTTTACTTTCCCTTTTTGTTCTATCACTTCAGGACCATTTTCTTTGATTATTTCTTATATTATTGTGTTACAGATTTGTTTTTCTGTTTGTTTGTTTTGTTTTGTTTTGTTGCATTTTGTTTTTTTTTCACATTTGTCAGGTAGTCCAATTATTTTTATGTTTTCTTAGTTTTTTCACAGCCTTTCTTATTTTATTTTTGAAGTCTTTTTTGAGTTATTTTTGGGTATGTAGTGATTTTATATTACTCTGGGGTAGGAGAAGCTTTTCTTCTCTTTTTTTTTTCTTCCATGTTTTTTTTTTTTTTTTAATAATTATAGCTTTTTATTGACACAACCCATGCCTGGGTAATTGTTTACAACATTATCCCTTGCAGTCACTTTTGTTCTGACTTTTCCTCTCCCTCCTGCCACTCCCTTCCCCAGATGGCAAGCAGTCTTATACATGTTAAATATGTTAAATTTGTAAATATAAATATTCTACATCCGATCCATGCGTGCAGAACCAAACAGTTTTCTTATTGCACAGTAAGAATTGGATTCAGAAGGTAAAAATAACCCGGGAAGAAAAACAAAAATACAAACAGTTTACATTCATTTCTTAGTGCTCTTTCTTTGGGTGTAGATGCTTCTGTCTATCATTGATTAATTGAAACTGAGTTAGATCTTCTCTTTGTCGAAGAAATCCACTTCCATCAGAACATATCCTCATACAGTATCGTTGTTGAAGTATATAATGACCTCCTGGTTCTGCTCAATTCACTCAGCATCAGTTCATCTAAGTCTCTCCAAGCCTCTCTGTATTCATCCTGCTGGTCATTTCTTACAGAACAATAATATTCCATAACATTCATATACCCCAATTTACCTAACCATTCTCCAATTGATGGGCATCCATTCATTTTCCAGTTTCTAGCCACTACAAACAGGGATGCCACAAACATTTTGGCACATACAGGTCCCTTTCCCTTCTTTAGTATCTCTTTGGGGTATAAGCTCAGTAGTAGCACTGTTCGATCAAAGGGTATGCACAGTTTGATAACTTTGGGGGCATAATTCTAGATTGCTATCCAGACTGGTTGGATTCATTCACAACTTCACCAACAATGCATCAGCGTCCCAGTTTTCCCGCATCCCCTCCAACATTCATCACTATTTTTTCATGTCATTTTAGCCATGTCTTCCTTTGAAGATGAACTGTGGTCTTCCCTCTTCCCAGTGTAACTTTCTAAGTTTCAGTTCTTTCTTTATGGAGTACATACTCTTTACTGCTCCTTTTTTTTAAAAATGAGAACTTATTAGTATAAGAATCTTTAGTCCTGCAGTGGGGGTGGAGTAGAGGGAATGGTACCTTTGGCTTTACTTCAGCTCTCCCTTCTGACCTGGAACCCTAATCACAAACTTTCCCCTCTTGTAAATTCCTGCAGCCAGCAATATTCATGCCCCACTGCTTCTGCTCTTTCCAGGGATGCTGGTTCCTTCTTGCCCAGGGCAACATTTCAGCACAAGTGGTCTTGGTGTTCCTTATCACCACTCTTCCTGGACTCATCCCAGATTCTTCATGTTGTCCCACCTCTGGGACATGTTATTCCCACTGAGATGCCACCTGAACCCACCTAGCCTTAGTGCTCCCCACTTGTTCTTTATCCTCAGCTAGCCCTGAATGTATTTACCCTTATCACCTGGTAAACCTCTGTCTTGCAGTCCTTCTGAGTCTACTCTGGTTGTCCCAGGAGGATCCTTGTTCTAAAGCACTCTTAATGAATTTTCTACCTATGTTGGACCTCAGGCAACATTTTATTTTGTTTATAGGGGATATCTGGAGAACTTGGAATTTTCTGAAGTACTTTCAGAATCTTTTCCCCACATATTTTAAGGACAGTTTGTCATTTTTTATTGTTTTTTTGTACTTTAGAAATGGGTATGTAGTAATGAGAAATCGTTTCTTAACCTAGCTTATTCAACAGGATAATTGCAAAACATAAAGGAGATAATCTATCAAAAATCCTTTGTTAGGGTATAATTCCATTTAACAATGGTGTCAAATAATTGTTATTTATACGGAGTTTCTTCTCCAATAATAAACTGGTTACATTCAATAAAAATGAATGTCCATCACTTTGAATGTCATTAAATGTTGACAGTTTAAAAGAAATGATGTTTATTGTAATTTGTCTCTACAAAGAGTTGCATAATAATCATGGGAAACACATTTGAGGAGAGATAGAGAATGAATACTCAAGAACAAATTGGAGAAATGAATAAAACCAATTTAAGGAATTAGTGGGTCAAAGAACCAATCATTGGAGCTAGATTGGTCTTAGAGAGAGTGATAATAATTAAACAAAGCAGAACAACTCTTAACAGGAAGCTGAATCATTCTCAAAATGAAAATGAATACCTCACCAATACATATTAGTGTATATAAAGTAATAATCCTAAAAGAAATAAAAGCCATTTTAAAATTCTTTTTTTAATTCTTTTTTCTTTATTAAAGCTTTTTTTTTTAATTTTTCAAAACATATATATGGATAATTCTTCAACATTAACACTTGTAAAACCTTCCGTCCCAAATTCCCCCCTCTCTTCCCCAACCCCATTCCCTAGATTGTAAGCAGTGCAATATATATTAAAGTAGAAATATATGTTAAATCTGACATAAGCATACATATTTATAACATTATCTTGTTGCACAAGAAAAATCAAATCAAAGCAGAAAAAAATGAGATAAAAAATAAAATGCAAGCAAACAACAGCAAAAAAGTGAAAATGTGAACCACACTCAGTTTCCACAGTCCTCTCTCTGGGTATAGATGACTCCCTTCATCATCAGACAATTGGAACTGGTCTGAATCACCTCATTGTTGAAAAGATCTACGTCTATCAGAATTGATCATCATATAATATTGCTGTTGCTGTGTACAATGATCTTCTGGTTCTGATCATTTCACTTTACATCAGTTCATACAAGTCTCTCCAGGCCTCTCCAAAATCATCCTGTTGATTGTTTCTTATACAACAATAATTTTCCATACCATTCATATATCATAACTTATTCAGCCATTCTCCAACTGATGGGCATCAATTCAGTTTCCAGGTTCTTGCCACTACATAAAGGGCTTCCACAAACATTTTTGCACTAGTGAATCCCTTTCTCTCTTTTAAGATCTTTTTGGGATATAAGCACAGTAATGACACTGCTGAATCTATGGGCATACATAGTTTAATAACTCTTTGGGCATAGTTTCAAATTGCTCTCCAGCATTGTGATCTGTTCACAATTCTACTGATAATGTATCAGGGTCACATCTTGTTTTCTCACATTCCCTCCAACATTCATCATTATCTTTTCCTATCATCTTAGTCAATCTGACAGTTGTGTAATGGTATCTCAGAATTGTCTTAATTTGCATTTCTCTGATCAATAATGATTTAGAGCACCTTTTTCATATGACTAGAAATTTCCATTTCTTCCTCTGAAAATTGTCTGTTCATATCCTTTGACCATTTACCAATTGGAGAATGGTTTGATTTCTTATAAATTTGAGTCTATTCTCTATATTGTATATTTTTGTAGATATTCTTCCATTTCACTTAGGTTATCAAATTTATTGTCATAAAGTTGGGCAAAGTAACTCCTAATTATTACCCTAATTTCCTCTTCATTTTTGAGACTAACAATTTGATTTTCTTTCCTTTTTCTAATCAAATTAGCTAAAGTTTTAACTATTTTGTTGGTTTTTTCATAAAACCAAATCTTATTTATTAATTCAATAGTTTTTTTTTAATTTTCAATTTTATTAATCTCCCCTTTTATTTTTAGAATTTCAAGTTTGCTATTTAACTGGGACAGGGCAGTTAATTTGTTCTTTTTCTAGCTTTTTTAGTTGTAAGCCTGCTGGAATTATTTATTATATGTAATATATCCATCAGAATTGGCCCTGGACTCTCAGGTAAGAAATTCCTGGCTAATATATGTGGGAATGCTCACTCTGCCAGATGTGTCAAAAGTCATTTGAGAAAGAATTGAAAACAAGTTAACAATTAGCTTTTGCAAAAGACTCTTTATTTATAAGATACATTATTTACTATATACACTATAAGTGCAAACATTACTTCATAACATTTCACTGATACATTTTATTTAATATCACTTTTGTCTTTAGGAAGAGTGAACTCAAGCTTAGTATGGTTTCTTTTTTGTTTATTTTTTGTACAGGTTTTTTAAATACAATCTATTCAACACCATCTAGACCCATCTCAACATCTATGCACAAATATTTGCTTATGTTATCATTCTACTGGAAGAAAAGAGTCCTGCTAGATGACTTTGGCATTTCCTAAAGTGATCTTGCACAATCTTCCTCCTCAAACATTTTATTCTAGGAGTAAGTTTGTATAATGAATCTTCTTCCTCTGATATTGGCAGAGTGAACCAATATCAATATATTATATTAAAGAAGAAAAACACCAACATAAGCCCAATTCATTGATCTTCTCTTTCTCTATGCTATGCAAGTAAGCATCTAGAGACATAAATTTTCTCCTTATAATCAGTTTGGCTGCTTCCCACAAATTTTGGTATGTTGTCTCATTATTGTCATTCTCTTGGATGAAATTATTGATTGTGTCTATGATTGGCTGTTTTACTCATTCATTCTTTAGGATTCAATTATTTAGTTTCCAATTTATTTTTGATCTATTTCCCCCTGGCCTTTTATTGAATGTAATTTTTATAGCAATGTGATGTGAAAAAAAATGCATTTACTATTTCTGCTTTTCTGCATTTAATGTTCACGTCTTTGTGCCTTAATATATGATCAATTTTTCTAGAGGTTACATGAATCACCAAGAAAAAAGTGTACTCCTTTTTGTCTCTATTCAATTTTCTCCAAAGATCTATCATACCTAACTTTTCTAATATTCTATTTATCTCCTTAACTTTTTTCTTATTTATTTTGTGGTTTGATTTATCTAGTTCTGAGAAAGCAAGTTTGAGATCCCCCTCTAGTATAGTTTTGCTATCTATTTCTTCTTGTGTCTCCCTTACTTTCTCCTTCAGGAATTTAGATACTATATCACTTGGTGAATATATGTGTAATGTTGATATTGCTTCATTACTTATGATGCCCTATAGCAAAATATAGTTTTCTTCCTCATGTTTTTAAATTAGATTTATTTTTGCTTTTGCTTGATCTGAGATCAGGATGACTACCCTTGCTTTTTTATTACAAAGAAAAATAATTAAGATTAAATACAATTTGCTAGCTTGTATATAAACTTATAATCATAAAAGATATATTAAGACTCTTGCACTAATGTTTTTAAAGCCTGTTAAGATAAAGATTCTGAAACTTATTTTTGAAAATATATTAGTTTGTGTGGGAATTCACTGAGCAGGAAGACTAATCTTTCATTCTCAATATAAGATGTATTTATTTCTGCTTAGACATTATCAGAATGAAGATACTTAATGCCTAATAACCATTCCCTCGTACATAGAATATCACGTAGCTTATCCGGTTCAAAAGAATTTCTTCAACTATGATAAAAGAATTTTTCCCTAAAAAGCACCACTTAGACTTCATTGTAACTTTTCTGTGCTCCTCAGTTTCCTTCCAGTGTTTAAAGTACCTCCTTCTTCTAGGCTCCTCGCTGCTTCTCTCTTCTAAAGGATCTCATCATTTGGATCAGGAATGGGCCTTTATTACTGTGGAGGGACATTTTATAATGAATGCAGAAACTCAGTAGTAGATTCAAGGTCAAGGAAGCCTCAGGTACTAAAAAGGTTCTGTATGAACCAGCAATAGAGAGATTATAGTTTTGAAGTTGGGAAGTGAGGTAGAATGGGAGACCCTTCATTTTTATCAGACTGTGTTCAAGGCACAAGCTTGAAGGGAGTAGTAAAGCTAAATACAGGCAATTATATAAGTTTCTCAAACAGGAAGAGAATTAGTATCTTCAGAAGGTAGCCAGGAATGCAAATGGGAAACTGAAGAATTTAAAAAATATCTGAGGTGGAAAGCTCTTAACACTTTCTTTTATTGTTGTTGTTGTTGTTTTATTGACAAAACATATGCGTGGGTAACTTTTCGACACTGACCCTTGCAAAAACTTCTGTTCCCACTTTTCCCTTCCTTCCCTCCACCTTCCTCCCCTAGATGTCAAGTAGTCCCACACATGTTAAATATGTTAAAGTATATGTTAAATACAATATATTTACACATATTTGTACAGTTATCTTGTTACACAAGAAAAATCAGATTTAGAAAGAAGATAAAAATAATCTGGGAAGAAAAACAAAGATGCAAGTGGTCCACAATCATTTTCCAGTATTCTTTCACTGGGTGTAGCTGGTTCTATTCATCACTGATCAATTGGAACTGAATTGGATCCTCTCATTGCCAAAGATAGCCACTTCCCTCAGAATTGATCCTCATATAGTATTGTAGTAGAAGTGTATAATGATCTCCTAGTTCTATTCATTTCACTTAGCATCAGTTCATGTAAGTCTCTCTAGGCCTCTCTGTATTCATCCTGCTGGTCATTTCTTAAAGAACAATAACATTCCATACATTCATATACCACCATTTACCCAGCCATTCTCCAATTGAGGGGCATCCATTCAATTTCCAGTTTTTAGCCACTACAAAAAAGGGGTGCCACAAACATTTTTGCACATACAGGTCCCTGTCCCTTCTTTAATATCTCGTTGGGATATAAGCCCAGTGGTAACACTGTTGGATCATAGGGTATGCATAGTTTGACAAATGTTTGCGTATAGTTCCACATTGCTCTCCAAAATAGTTGGATCCATTCACAACTCCACCAACAATGCATCAGTGTCCCAGTTTTCCCACATCACCTCCAACATTCGTCATTATCTTTTCCTGCCATCTTAGCCGATCTGACAGGTGTATAGTGGTATCTTAATTTGCAGTATTCTGATCAATAATGATTTGGAACACCTTTTCATATGAGTAGAAAGAGTTTTAATTTCATCATCTGAAAACTGTCTGTTCATATCCTTTGACCATTTGTCAACTGGAGAATGGCTTAACTTCTTATAAATTATAAATATATTCTCTATATATTTTGGAAATGAGGCCTTTGTCAGAACCTTTAACTGCAAAAATGTTTTCCCAGTTTATTGCTTCCCTTCTAATCTTGGTTGCATTAATTTTGTTTGTTCAAAAGCTTTTTATCTTAATATAATCAAATTTTCTATTTTTTGATCAATAATGATCTCTAGTTCTTTTTTGGTCACAAATCCCTTCCTCCTTCCTAAGTCTGAGAGGTAAACTATCCTATGTTCTTCTAATTTATTTATAATCCTGTTCTTTATGCATAAATCATGAAGCCATTTTGATCTTATCTTGGTGTATGGTGTTCAGTGTGGTTAATGCCTAGTTTCAGCTAAAATAATTTCCAGTTTTCCCAGCAGTTTTTATCAAATAGTGAATTTTTATTTTAAAAGTTGGGGTCTTTCGGTTTCTCAAACACTTGATTGCTATAGTTATTGACTATTTTGTCCTATGAACATCACCTATTCTACTGATCAACAAATCTGTTTCTTAGCCAATACCAAATGGTTTTGGTGACTGCTGCTTTATAATATAGTTTTAGGTCTGGTACAGCTAGGCCACCTTCATTTTTTTTTCATTAGTTCCCTTGAAATTTTTCACCCTTTGTTCTTCCATATGAATTTTGTTATTATTTTTTCTAGGTCATTAAAGTAGTTTCTTAGGATTCTGATTGATATAGCACTAAATAAATAAATAGATTAATTTAGGGAGTATTGTCATCTTTATTATATTCATTTGACCTGTCCAAAAGCACTTGCTATTTTTCCAGTTGTTTAGATCTGATTTTATTTGTGTGGAAAGTGTTTTGTAAATTTGCTCATATAGTTCCTGACTTTCCCTTGGCAGATAGATTCCCAAATATTTTATGCTTTCAACAGTTATTTTAAATGGAATTTCTCTTTGTATTTTTTGCTGTTGCATTTTTTAGTCATGTATAAAAATGCTGAGGATTTATGTGGGAAATCTCTTTTTTATTATTAATATTTTATTTTATTTTATAATAACTTTATATTGACAGAATCCATGCCAGGATAATTTTTTTTACAACATTATCCCTTGCACTCGCTTCTGTTTCGATTTTTCCCCTCCCTCCCTCCACCCCCTCCCCTAGATGGCAAGCAGTCCCACACATGTTAAATATGTTAAAGTATATGTTAAATACAATATATGTTTGCAGAACCGAGCAGTTCTCTTGTTGCACAGGGAGAATTGGATTCAGAACGTAAAAACAACTCGGAAAGAACAACAAAAATGAAAATAGTTCACATTCGTTTCCCAGTGTTCTTTCTTTGGGTGTAGCTGCTTCTGTCCATCATTTATCAATTGAAATTGAGTAATTTTGCTCATATAATTCCTGACTTTCCTTTGGTAGATAGATTCCCAAATATTTTATGGTATCAACAGTTATTTTAAATGGAATTTTCTTTGTATTTTTTGCTGTTGCATTTTTTAGTCATGTATAAAAATGCTGAGGATTTATGGGGATTTATTTTGTAGCCAGCTACTTTGCTAAAATTATGAATTATTTCCAATAGCTTTTTGGTAGAATCTCTGGGGTTCTCTAGGTATACCATCATATCATCTGCAAAGAGTGATAGTTTGGTTTCCTCATTGCCTACTCTAATTCCTTTTATATCTTTCTCGACTCTTATTGCCGAGGCTAGTGTTTCTAATACGATATTAAATAATAATGGTGATAGTGGGCAACCTTGCTTCACTCCAGATCTTACTGGGAAAGGTTCCAGTTTTTCCCCATTGCATATGATGCTTACTGATGGTTTTAAATATATGCTCCTGACTATTTTAAGGAAAAGTCCATTTATTCCTATGCTCTCAAGTGTTTTTATTAGGAATGGATGTTGGATTTTATCAAATGCTTTTTCTGCATCTATTGAGATGATCATGTGGTTTTTGTTTGTTTGGTTATTGATATAGTCAATTATGCTAATAGTTTTCCTAATATTGAACCAGCCCTGCATTCCTGGTATAAATCCTACTTGGTCATAGTGTATTATCCTGGTGACAATTTTCTGTAATCTTTTTGCTAATATTTTATTTAAGATTTTAGCATCAATATTCATTAGGGAGATTGGTCTATAATTTTCTTTCTCTGTTTTCAGCCTACCTGGTTTAGGTATCAGTACCATATCTGTGTCATAAAAGGAGTTTGGTAGGACTCCTTCAATCCCTATTTTTTCAAATAGTTTATATAACATTGGAGTTAATTGTTCTTTAAATGTTTGGTAGAATTCACATGTAAATCCATCTGGTCCTGGGGATTTTTTCTTAGGGAGTTGATTGATAGTTTGTTCTATTTCTTTTTCTGAGATGGGACTGTTTAGGATATTTACTTCTTCCTCTGTTAGTTTGGGCAAGCTATATTTTTGGAGGTATTTTTCTATTTCATTTAAGTTGTCGAATTTATTGGCATAAAGTTGGGCAAAGTAACTCCTAATTATTGCTCTAATTTCCTCTTCGTTAGTGGTGAGTTCTCCCTTTTCATTTTTAAGACTAACAATTTGATTTTCCTCTTTCCTTTTTTTAATCAGATTTACTAAGGGTTTGTCTATTTTGTTGGTTTTTTCATAGAACCAACTCTTAGTTTTATTAATCAATTCAATAGTTTTTTTTACTTTCAATTTTATTGATCTCACCTTTTACTTTTAGAATTTCAAGTTTAGTGTTTGACTGGGGGTTTTTAATTTGTTCCTTTTCTAGCATTTTTAATTGCAAACCCAATTCATTGACCTTCTCTTTCTCTATTTTATACAAATAGGCCTCTAGAGATATGAAATTTCCCCTTATTACCGCTTTGGCTGCATCCCATACATTTTGGTATGATGTCTCATTATTATCGTTTTCTTGGATGAAGTTATTAATTATGTCTATGATTTGCTGTTTCACCCAATCATTCTTTAGTATGAGATTATTTAGTTTCCAATTATTTTTTGGTCTACTTCCCCCTGCTTTTTTGTTGAATGTAATTTTCATTGCATCGTGGTCTGAAAAGGATGCATTTACTATTTCTGTCTTACTACATTTGAGTTTGAGGTTTTTATGTCCTAATATATGGTCAATTTTTGTATAGGTTCCATGAACTGCTGAAAAGAAAGTGTATTCCTTTCTGTCTCCATTACATTTTCTCCAGAGATCTATCATATCTAACTTTTCTAGTATTCTATTTACCTCTTTGACTTCTTTCTTATTTATTTTGTGGTTTGATTTATCTAATTCTGAGAGTGCAAGGTTAAGATCTCCCACTATTATAGTTTTACTGTCTATTTCTTCTTGCAGCTCTCTTAGTTTCTCTTTTAAGAATTTAGATGCTACCCCACTTGGTGCATATATGTTTAATATAGATAGTGCTTCATTATCCATGCTACCCTTTAGCAAGATATAGTGTCCTTCCTTATCTCTTTTAATTAGGTCAATTTTTGCTTTAGCTTGATCTGAGATCAGGATGGCTACCCCTGCTTTTTTGACTTCACCTGAAGCATAGTAGATTTTGCTCCAACCTTTTACCTTTAACCTGCATGTATCTCCCCGCTTCAGGTGTGTTTCCTGTAAACAACATATTGTAGGATTCTGGCTTTTAATCCATTCTGCTAACCGCTTCCTCTTTATGGGGGAGTTTACCCCGTTCACGTTTATGGTTAGAATGACCAATTCTGTATTACTTGCCATCTTGTTAACCCCGGTTTATGCTTTCCTCCCTTCTTTCCCCTTTCCCCCCTTCCAAGTATTAAGCTTGTGAGCACCCCTTGCTTCTCACAGCCCTCCCTTTTTAGTATCCCTCCCCCCGCCTTAGAGTTCCTCCCCCTATCTTACCCCTTTCCCTCCCAGTTCCCGTATTCCCTTCCGCTTAGCTTATTCCTTCCCTTTCCACTTTTCCCTTCTCACTTTTCAATGAGATGGGAGAAGTTTCACCATAGATTGAATATGTCTTAAGATTTTTCACTTAAAGCCAATTCTGAAGGCAGTAAGATACCCACTATATTCATCCCCCTCCATTCTTTCTCTCAGATATAATAGGTTTCCTATGCCTCTTCATGAAAAGCTACGAAAAGTGAGTCCAACACCGGGTTGCATGAGACCCCCAAAATGAGTCCTCTCAGCCATCAAAAGTGGAAAAAGGAATCTTCATGGAAAACACACAGCCTTTGGACAAAATTGGAAGCGATCTGGAACATCCACCATAGAAATG
>NC_067403.1:83928383-83943482 GCF_016432865.1 Antechinus flavipes | reverse complement strand
TGGAAAGCAATTCTATCCAACATTTTTGTTTTCCCTGGAAGGGACCATCAACTGTACAAATTCTATTTGTAAAGAACTTTTTAATATTAAGCCACTAAGTTTTTAGTTTAAGGATATTATGTATTTAGTACATCAAGATATCACAAAATAATTTCTGGTTCCTCTCCTTCCCTTTCTGCATTCCTTACCATCAACCACCACCCAAATGAAATGATCAATCTCAAGGACTGCAAAAAAAAATTTTTTTTCCTTAAGTCACTATGTGGAAATGAAAAAAGGGTGAAATAAGATAATATTTTAAAGTAAATATAGAATAGTGAACATTAGTCAGTATTCAATGACTTGATTTTGTAAGAGTTATAGTCACCACATTTTTTTTTTATTTTTTCCTGTTACATATGTAATCATGTCTTTCTAGCATAAATGGAGGAACAAAGAAGACATGAATAATTTGAAAGGCATGGCAAACATTCAATAGGTTGAGGAGACTAATAATCCTAATAAGATTGTGTTGGAATCTTTACAAACTGTTAACTCATTAGAGTTGATAAATTATTGATCTGATCTTACAGGAAGATGTTTTGGGCCAGAACCTGAAACAAGGTACTAAGTAGAACTAATTGATACAATGCTTATGTGTTTTCTAAACATCTGTCCCATCTTAGCTGAAATTCTACTTTAACTCTTTTAACAAAATTTCTTTGTTGCACTCACCCTAATTTCTGGGTTGAAGAGTCTTTTCCACTGGATCAGGATCAGAGGCTTTCCCACTGGAATCAGGATTTTGTCAGCCCCACGTTGGGTGCCAAAATGTGGTATTTTTTTTTTCTTCTTTAAAATAATGGTATATGATGATGGTTCTCTCTGGGGGCTGAGAGCAGGTTTCTCGAGGAGGTTTTCTTGGAGCCAGCCTTAGTATCAGTTCAGATCAATAATTACCCCAAAATGCAGCCAGCTGGTAAAAATACAAATGTTTATTTCCTCCTTTCAAAGTAGCCTAGTTAGTTGAGGCCGCTCTCTCTGCTTGATTCCAAGAGCTCCCTCCGAATTTCTCTAAATCCAAAGGTTTTGTCCTTCAGCCTCTGCCTCTGCTTTCTTTAGCTTCCAGCCAGCACAAAGATGGAATGAATCTCTTGTCTCCTTCACTTGGGGCTCGGCTAGCTTTCTGGTGAGTCTTTCAGACCAGCTTGGTCACAGTGGGGGAAGTGCAGGAGCCCAATCACCACAGTGCTGTGAGATGAAGATGAATCTGGTTGTGCCTCTGAGAGAGCCTTCTCAATCTTCACTGAGCTCTCGACTTGTAGCTTCTTCCCCTGAAAACTCTTCTTCCACCACCAGCCAGCCAAGTGGAATATATTCCGGAATAGATCTCTCTTGCCTCGGACAGAGGGCTTCTGGCGTAATTCCGCTGAAATCTGTCCAAGAGCCTCTGTCTGTTTCTTTTATATGAGAGAGAGGAATTGTGGGATACAAGAGAGAGGGATTATGGGTTTTCTCCCATAGTGCTCTCTGGCCCTAAGAGCTTCAAGGGAGGTGTGAATTCAGATATCTCATACTAAACCCTGAAATTTCCCAAATGTGTGAACTCCAATGAGAAAAGGTGCAAACACAAGCATTGTTATCAATTAGTTCTACTTAGTACCTTGTTTCAGGTTCTGGCCCCAAGCATCTTCTTGTAAGATCAGATCAATAATCTATCAACTCTAATGAGTTAGCAGTTTGTAAAGATTGCAACAAGATTGAATATGAAATGTGTTAGTGATTCACCTGAAATCTCCTCCAGATCCCTCCAAATACCTTTAAATAATGTCTCTAAACAAAATCTCGAGTGGCAGAACCTACAAAAAAATGAAGAGAAATGGTTTCCCAGCCTTAAACAATTAGAAGATCAGTGGAAAAAGTTTGTTGCACCACAGTGAGAGTGGAACATAGTTCAGCTCAGGGAGCCCAGCCCCAGAATGCCAGCAGCAGGCTTGGGAGACACTGAATCAGTAGCAGGGTAGGTAGAAGCAAAACACATTTGAGGATGGACTCCTTAAAAAGAGAGAGAGAAAAAAGAATACAATGAAGAGAAATACAGTTAGCAAAAATAAATGTGAAAAAAATTTTGAAGCAAGTTTCTCTAAAAGAGACCTAATTTCTCAAATATATAGCAAACTAAGTCACATTTTTAAAAATAAGGGCCATTCCCCAATTTAAAAATCAAAAGTCATGAACAATTTTTAGATGAAGTAAAGCCAACTAAACACATATGAAAAAATTCTCTAATTCATTATTGATTGGAGAAATGCAAATGAAAAAAGTCTAAAGTAGTACATCATACCTATTATTCTAATTAGATTGCCTAATAGGACAGAAAAGAACCCCCACACAAAAAAGGACCACAAATACTGGAGAGAAAGTAGAGAAAAAGAGATATTACTGTACTTTTGATGGTGCTGGGAACTGATCCAGTTTGTCTAAGTTTTAGAGCATTTTCGAATTATGCCCAAAGGGCTATAAAATCATACATATTAGTACTATCACTATTAGGTCTCTATTAAAAAAGATTTTTTTTAAGGGAAAAAAGATCTACATATAATTGAGTGTATGCCAATCAATTGCCACAAGAAATGATGAGCAAAAAAACCTGAAAAGACTTCCATGAGTTGATGGAAAATGAAATGTACTGAGTACAAAGAGCAATACTTTAAAATGATCAACTATGAACAGGTTAGCTAACTCAGCAATCCAATCATTCAAGACAATTTTGAAGAATTTTGATGAAAATGTTATTCATCCTAAGAGAAAGATTTGATGGTATGTGAATACAAACTGTAGAATATTTTTTATACTTTATTTTTCTTGAATTTTTTGGCCTATGTTTTCTTTTACATATCTATTATGGAAATATTTTGTCTGACTACACATATTTAACCATATAAAATTGCTTGCCTCATCAATTAGTGGTGGGCTGGGAAGGGAGAAAGAGAACAAATCTGGGACACAAAGTTTTATAAATAAATGTTATAACAATGGGGAAAGAGAAATAAAGTATGAAAAATAATTAATAGAACAACAGGTTAGTCCCATAAATTGTTTATCAATACCTAATTATTCTTACATCATTTAGAAATATTTAAGGACCTTATTTTTTGTTTGTATATTTTTTCTGTTTATATTATTTTTCTTTTATGATAGTATTTTATTTTTCCAAATATATGCAAAGATAATTTTCAGTATTCACCTTTGCACAACCTTATGTTCCATATTTTTCTCCCTTCTTCCCACCTTTCTCCCGAAGATAGCTAGCAATCTAATATAGGTTAGTTATGTGCAATTCTTAACATATCTCCCCATTCATTATGCTTCACAAGAAAAATATCAAAAAGGTGGAAAAAAACATAAGAAAGAAAAAAATTACCAACAAAAAAATAAAAATAGTATGCTTTTATCCATATTCAGTCTTCACAGTTCTCTTTCTGGATGTGAATGGCAATTTCTATCACATGTCTATTGGAATTGCCTTGAGTCACTTCATTGTTGAAAAGAGCCAATTGTCATCACAGATGGTCATAACATAATCTTGTTCTTTTGGTTCTGTAAAGACGGTATTTTATGCAGAAATTTATATCTATGATAGATGATTAGGCTAAATATTCATGTACTTACTTGTTTAGGATATAGAAAGGAATGTAATTCTAGGTTGAATAGCTTGGGTTGTTTGACGTCTGCTTTTGTTTTTGGTAAACACAACAATCATTTTTTTTTCTTTTTCTGATAGCACATTGTAGTTATATTTTTGTTCTTCCCTTTTCTCCTCCTGAGAAGGGCAACATGTATAGCCATACAAAAGGAAAACTTTTATTTCCAACTTGATTTATCATAAAATATACAGATTGTTTTGTGAAGGGACTAATGATATGGAATACTTAATACGTATGTGACAAATTTTTTTAAAAATGTTTTTCCATTTCATGTAAACTCTTTGTTCAATTATATATAAAGAGTTTTCAACATTCATTTTTTTCTCCTTCCCCTCCCCTATATGCAAGACTTTAAGAAATTTTATATAGGTTCAAATTTTTCTCCTTCCCCTCCCTCATACTCAAGATTTTAAGAAATCTTTTATAAGTTATACACATACATATATGTTAAACATATTTACACCTCATGTTATGAAAGAAAAATAAGAACAAAATTGAAAAACCATCAAGAAGAAAAAGCAAAAAGGAAAAAATTCTAAAAATAGTATACTTTCATCCTCATCCAGTCTCCATTTTCTGTCTTATGTCTATTTCCCCCCTTCCTTCCTCCCTTTTCCCCTCCCAAAGATGATGAGCAATTAGATATACATTAAACATGTGCAATTATATAAATCAGATTTCCACATTAGTTACTTGTTGAAAGAAGAAACAGAACCAAAGGACAAAACCAAGGGGGAAAAGTGAAATAGTGTGCTTCCATCTGCATCCAGACTCCATCAGTTCTTAAGTCTTGGATCATTGTGTTGCTAAGAACAAAGTCAGTCACAATTGATCAAAGCAGTGTTATTGTTACTATATGCAGTGTTCTCTTGGTTCTGATCATCACTAAGTATCAGTTCACATAAGCCTTTCCAGGTTTTTCTGAATTGTGCCTGCTTGTCATTTCAATAAAATGCATTTTTAGTGTTTGCTGAAGTGAATGCCTTGAATTGTGAAGCTTTTGACTTGCTAACTCAGTCACCTGGTGTGAATTCAGCTCTGGAACCTGACTAAGGCACAACCTGCACCAAGGTGTGAACTAGGTGAGTTAGCTTCCCTCCCACCCCCACTTGTGACTCTAGAGAGGTGGAGCTCTGAGGAATATAAAAGGGGCATAGCATGACTACAGGACACATTCCTGATTCTTGGGACTTCATGTGGGAAAGTGCAGACCCTGAGAGAAATCAACAAGATTCGCAGAAATAAAGGTGAGTTTCCCAACTGGAAATATTTGGGATGCTGCTGCTTCTTTTTCAGAGAAGATACAAAGCTGGAAGTGTTCAGAGGCCATTGGGACTGAATCAGCTCAATCAGGAAAGTGCTGAGAGCTGTTTCTTCCAATCATATCAAAGGTTCATTTGTACTTTGTCTCTCTCTTCAGGAAGATGGCTGCAGCTAATTTAGCTGAAGACCTCAAGGAAGAGCTGACCTGTGCTGTGTGCTTGGAGTATTTCAGCCACCCGGTGACCTTGGGCTGTGGCCACAGCTTTTGCCACCTGTGCCTCCTCAGGAGCTGGGAAGGAGCTGAAGAGCCCAGCTCTTGTCCTGAGTGCAGGAGAGCCTTCTGGATGAGTGAAGTCCAGCCTAACCATCGCCTACGGAAGCTAGTCAGCATAGCCAGGAACCTCAGACCCTACTTGTTGCAGATCAGAGAGGAAAAAATCATGTGTGAGAAGCACAAGGAGGAGCAAAACCTATTCTGTGAGGAGGACCAGTCCTTTCTCTGTGCATCTTGCTTCCAAAGTCAGGAGCACAGCAATCACCTGGTGCAGCCTCTGAACAAGGCTGCACAGGCTTCCAGGGTAAGTGTTTCTGCTTAGAAGGAATCCAGACCAGCTACCTCACTCCCCTGTAGTATCTTTCTCTTTCCTTCTTGACACTGATCAAATAGAAATGGAAGCCAGAGAGCCCCTGAGGCTCTGTGTCAGCTATACCATCTACCCTACAGGGACAACTATATAGACACATCCTCCAAATATCAGGGGTTTCCAGGAGGTGAGGAGGACTTTCCTGGGCCAGCACAGGAGCTCCAGAGCATAAGGAGAACCCTGAAAGTGAAAAATATGTTTTTTTGTTTCCCCAGGACAAGCTCCAAGAAACTTCCAATCTTCTCTGGAGAGAAATGGAAACAATTGAGAACATGCTGACTAATGAGAGAGAGAGAAAAGAGAACTGGAATGTAAGTATCTTGTCATTTCAGGGGAAGGGGAAGGACCCCAATACCGGTCTGAAATTCAAGGGACATTAGTACTGTCCAAAGGGGACGTCTTGAGGTCTCTCCCAGGGATAAGAAATCTCTGCCAAACCCACCCCACAAGCTTACAGCCTAAAGAGGAATCACTTTGTTCAGAATAGTTTTCATTTGCACAGTATCCTTTAAAACTGCCTCATTTTATTCAGTGGATATACCATTCTTTCCTTCCCTCCTACCCTGACCTCTTCCCATAAATACAAACCAAAACCCCCAACCATAATCTTTATAACCAAAATGCAGAGTCAAGCAAAAGAATTACCAAATCAGCCACGACTTAAACATAATGTATATGTCTTATCTCCTCACTTCTCTGTCCTGGAGGGATTGGCATGTTTCATCACTGGTGCTGTGGATTGTGGTTAGTCCTTGCCTTACACAGAATTCTTTAGTCTTTCAAAATTGGTTGTCCTTATGATGTTCTTGTTATCATGAATTGGTTTCTTTTGGTTCTGCTCACCTGTTTCTCAATTTGAATTCTGTTACTTTTCCTAGCAGTTATTTGGATTTGTACAATCCTGAACAAATGATTTTTGAAGATGTTGGTTCTGCCTTCCCATGAACAATTCTTATTTATGTAATCAGTTGGGTCTTCTTATTCTTCTACAAATAAGAAGACCCAACTGATTACATAAATAAGAATTGTTCATTTTCTTTCTATAGATATAGAATATCTATAGATATAGAATATATATGTTCATTTTCATCTATATTTCTTCTATAAAGTGTGTTTCAAAATTGTTCTTTTATAGTGACTTTATATTCCTTACTAAGTAGATTCACAATTATTTTAGGCAACTTGTATACATAAAGACTTCACAGTGAGGTAGGAGAGGGTCATTGTCTTCTTTTGACCCTGCTTGAGAAGTTTCTGGTCTCAATTAGATTAAATTATTTTCTTACAGAGACAGACAAATGCTTGGAGGGAGAGTGTTAGAGCTGAATATGGAAGATTACTGGATTTCCTCAAGTTGCAAGAGAAGCGGCACCTTATCAAGCTGGCCTGGGAAGAAAAGCAAAACCTGCAGAAGTTCATAGAAAGTGAAATCAGACTCTCTCAGCATCTTCAGAATTTAAAGGAGGAAATCATAAAGATTGAGCAAATTTGCCAGATTCCCAATCTCCAATTTCTACAGGTGAGACTTGGAAAGATATTGACTAATCCTGGGACACTTTTCTTTTCTTCTTTTTTATTTTTATTTTAGCCTTTTATTTATAAGATATATGCATTGGTAATTTTTCAGCATTGACTCTTGCAAAACCTTCTGTTCCAACTTTTCCCCTCCTTTTCCCTACCCCCTCCCCTAGATAGCAGGTAGACCAATACATGTTAAAGATGTTAAAGTATATGTTAAATGCAATATATGTATACATATTTCTACAGTTATCTTGCTGCACAAGAAAAATCAGATTTAGAAAGAAGGTAAAAATAACCTGAGAAGGAAAACAAAAATGCATGCGGACAATAACAGAAGGAGTGAAAATGCTATGCTATGGTCCATACTTATTTCCCATAGTTCTTTCACTGCATATAGCTGGTTCTCTTCATTCCTGCACAAATGGAACTGATTTGATTCATTTCATTGTTGAAGAGAGCCACATCAATCAGAATTGATCATCATATAGTATTATTGTTGAAGTGTATAATGATCTTCTGGTTCTGCTCATTTCACTTAGCATCAGTTCATGTAAGTTTCTCCAGCCTTCTCTGAAATCATCCTGCTGGTCATTTCTTACAGAACAATAATATTCCATAACATTCATATACCACAAATTCAGCCATTCTCCAAATGATAGGCATCCACTCAGTTTCCAATTTCTAGCCACTACAAAAAGGGCTACCATAAACATTTTTGTATATTTGGGGTCCTTTCCCTTCTTTAAGATCTCTTTGGGATATAAGCCCAGTAGTAACACTGCTGGATCAAAGAGTATGCACAGTTTGATAACTTTTTGAGCATAGTTCCAAATTTCTCTGCAAAATGGTTGGATGCATTCACAATTCCACCAACAATGTATCAGCTGGGACACTTTTCTAATTCAAAAAGTCTAGAAGCCCACTGGTATTTTAGGATCAGAATAATGAGTCTGGCACAGGTTCCCCAAGAGAGTCTGAGCAAACCACACATGTATCCCCAGAGTTATGGATGAGATGTGCCCAGTGATATAAGGGAAAAGGAGAAGTGGCAGCAAGCATATGTTCATTGTATTACAAAGTGCTCTGGTTTCCCTGCAATGAATTGAAAAAAAGAGGAATGTCTTAACTTTGAAATGAAGAATAAAAGAAAGAAATAGAATACCTTAAGGACAATGTTTTCACATCTGAGCTATGGTCAGGACAGGGTTTCTATAATGATTGTAGTTCCCTGAGATATGTGGGAAATGGGGAATTTTTGATGATTCTTAACCATAGGATAACCAGTGGCCCTTTTCTGATGATGAGACTTGGCTCATTTTCATTTTCATTAGGAGAATTTGCCAACAACTTTTCCTTTCTGCCTCCTTCCATCCCTTCTTTCTTTTCTCCCTTCCTCCCTTCCTTTCCTTCCTTCATTCTTCCCTTTCTTCCTTCTTTCTCTCTCTTCTTTTTTCCTGTCTCCCTTCCTTTGTTTCTTCCTTCCTCACTCTCTGCCTCTTCTATTCCCTCCTTCCTTCCTTCCTTCCTTCTTTCCCTCTTATTGAAATTATTTTTCTGACTTTTTCTTCTATTTTACTTGTACTTTCTGCATGAAACCTTAGCTGGTGAGACCTATAAGCAGAGAACCATCTACATCCAGAGAGAGGACTGTAGGAACTGAGTGTGGTTCACAACATAGCAAGATAATTTTATAAATATGTATGCATATATTGTATTTAACACTTATTTCTATCACATCTAACATGTCGGACAAGTTGTCATTTAGTGGAGGGTGTGTGGGAAGGAGGGAAAAAATGGTACACAAGGTTTTGCCAGGGTTAATGTCAAAGAATTATCCAAGTATGTGTTTTTAAAAATGAAAAGCTTTAATAAAAAAAAAATACAAGTATAGCTAGAGACCTTGTCCCAGGAGTTCTTGGTCCAAGGGTATATTAAACTCCTTATTAACCTGCTGTCTCTTTTCTTCCCCAGGTTGCTGGAGACACATCTAGGAGGTAAGATTCTCTTTAGACCACATTAGTGATGTGAGTGTATGGATGTTTAGGGCATAGGAAGAAAGCTTGTAACAAGGACTGATTAAGTGAAGACCTTCAATGGGGGAGTGGGCTAAAGTACCTTGCAAGGTCCATGGAGGGCTTCTACTCATCACCAATAGTAAATGAATCTATTCTCTTTTTAGGATTCAGACACTATTGAGCAAGCGTCCAGAGACAGCAAGAAATAGACTGGCAAGGATTCACATCACTGGGATATTCGAAATGATGAATACATTCAGAGGTGAGCATTGATGACACTAAGCCCCTAAATGAATGTGTGGTTTAACCCACTGGGATTCAGGTGGGTGGGGGTGCGTGCAGGAGGACCTGGAACTTTTTCTAATCTTGGAACTGGCTCCAGAGTGATATAGGAGAACCCTGATCATTACTATGTCAAAGTGCAGTGATTTTTATTGATTTAAAAAGAAACTTGCTATGTATTCTGGTGCTTAGTACTGAATATGAAGTCAGATCACAACTGTTATGTTGATTGCTTCTACCTCAGATAGAGGCAGTCTCTAAACATCATTGGTGTTGAAGGGTGGGGTAGAGTGTGTTTAATTTTGAGAACTAGATCAGCATCCACACTTAGAGGGTCCTGGGAGACTTTTATCCTCGTTCCTTTGTCCAGCTGGACTGCTTAGTGGGAATGCAGTACTGCACTTATGGGCTCATTCAAGTTTTAAGAATCTCAAGTTGATCTTCCTAGCAATTTTTTTATTGCTTTTTTTTTTTTTTTTGCAGTGAATGTGACCCTGGATCCTGAAAGTGCCTCTCCTTATCTCATTGTGTCTAATGATCTGAAGACAGTCAGGAATGGAGGATGCCTGCAGAATGTACCTATGACTCCAGACCGATTTGAAGATGACATCATTTTGGGGGCTCAAGTTTTTACCTCTGGTGTTCACTACTGGGAAGTGGATGTGGGCAACAGTATGCAATGGAAAGTTGGTGTGTGTAAGGAGTCAGTGAGCAGGAATTCCAGTGTCCCATTCTTTCCTAGAGATGTATTTCTGATTACCTATATACAAAATGAGGATACTTGCACTGTGATCAGCAATTGCTCCCATATACCACCAGTGGCAGTGAACCCTATTCGCAGAGTTGGGATTTTTCTAGAGTATGATCAAGGCAAGATTTCATTTTATGATGTCCTGGAGAAATCCTTTTTATTGAGTTTCCCATCTTTCCCCTTTTCTGAACCCCTGAGACCAGTATTTTCTCCTTGTCCACCAATTGAGGGGGAAAATTCAGTTCCAATGTCCATTGTTCATGCGCACGTATTTAATGGTTCTTCTATTATAAATACTTTCTGATATTTACAGATCAATCAGGTTCATATTTTGTGGTGTAAAAATATGTTTTCCTTAGTGATTAGAAGTCATCCAACATCCATGTTTTGAAGTCAAATTTAATTGGATAAAAATAAATTGAATTACAAAATAAAGGATTTTTTTTTCAAAAGAGGTCAGAGTCCTCAAAATGTTTTTAAATAAGACTCAGTGAATCCTTGTTTCATATCTGGTATCATTTTGTGTCCATGTCACAGCTCTACTTCTTTGAATCTATATTTTTATCTATATAAACTAAGGGGGTCAGGTTTTCCTTCAAGGCTGACCTTTCATAACCACATATGGGGTTTTTCTTGGCTTAGATACTGGAGTGGTTTGCTATTATGTTCTCCAACTCATTTTGCAGATGAGGAAGCCAAGGGAAGCAGGGGTAAAATGGCTTGCTCAGGGTTACACAGCTAATGTGTCTGAGACTGGATTTGAACTGAAGGAGAGGAGACTTCCTTTCTGTAGCCTGGCATTCTGATAGCTGTGTGACCTAGATATCTCAGTCTCAAGCCTTCAACCTGAGCCATTTTTCCTTTTCATATCGGAGCACAGTGATGTTTGTTTATGACTATAAAATGTGCTTCCCAACCCTATGGATAGGGAAATGAACTACATGTTCAAAAAGTTGGGGAGTTGTCATGATAGTGTATTCATCTTCTGTTCTAACACTTGAAAGAAGGAGCAGTCATCAAAATCAGAAAAGAGACCTAAATTTCTCCTCATTGACTTCTTGTATATGCCAACTGCCCATTGCCTGGAATCTCCTACTTCAAACTCCCAATAGTAGATGCCAGCTGTGAAGACTTGATCCACCAAAAAGAAATTGCTTTCATAGTGATTGGTGGGAAAGCATATATTCTGCTGGTTGCTCCCATGTATGACAGTCCTCTGGTCATCAGACAGGATGAGAAATGGAGAGATATTTTGGGGATACAAGGTCAGGGTCCCTGAAAAGAAAGAACAAGTGATTGAGTGACTTAGTTTCTTTAAGGCCAAATAGACAAACGGATTTAATACAAGGTCCCCTCTCATTTATTTCTTCTGACTCCTTGAAATCAGAGCAGAAAAATTCTTCAAAGAAGAATTATTTCAGTTGGAGACCAAACTGTCTTAAATTGCCTCACAGCTTGCATATGACAGATATCAGGGTATATGTATTACTATTAAGTGAACATAAGAATCTTCACTCACTGTCTTACTTCAAGCTGATATTGCTTCCAGGCTCAGAAGTGTTGGAATCCTAGTGTTAACTCAACTTGAAACAAGGTGATAACTCAAGGGAGATGTTGGAATCTTTACAAACTGCTAACTCATTAGAGTTAATGTTTTGGTCCAGAACGTGAAACAAGGTACTAATTAGAACTAATTAATACAATGCTTGTGTTTACACCTTTACTCATTGGAGTTCACAATTATGGGAGATTCACAAAGTAAACTTTGTAACTTTGTGAATTCATATCTCCCTTGAAGCTCTTAGGGCCAGAGAGCACTATGGGAGAAAACCCATAATCCCATTCTCTCAGAAGAATCATATAAGCCCAATGAAGAGAGATTCATTCCAATATTTTCCACTTGGCTGGCCGGTGGCGAAAGAGAGTTCAGCTGGATTGGAGAGGAGCACTCTGGTGCAGACACAGAGCACTTTGGGAGATTGAGAGCCAGAAGCCCTCTCTCGGAGGCAAGACAGATTCAATTTGAAGCTGAATTGGAGCTGAAGAAAGCAGAGGCAGAAGCAGAGGACAAAGCTGCAAGAGCTCTTGGAACCAAGCAGAGAGATAGGCCTCTAAGCTAAATGGGCTATATTGGAGACAATAAAAGATCTGAACTTTTACCACCTGGCTACGTTTTGGGTAATTATTACTCTTAACTGAATCTAAGGCTGCCTCCAGAAAACTTCCCCGATAAACCTGCTCTCTCCCAGGGAGAACCATCATCTCATATTATATTTTAAAGAAGAAAAAGATCACCACACAAAAGAATATATATTTTTTCCCTTGGGCAATTGGGGTGAAATGACTTGTCCAGCATCACATAGGTAGAAATTGTTGAATGTTGTAGGCCAGATTTCAACTCTGGTCCTCTTGACTTCAGAGCTGTGTTCTATCCTTTGTGCCACCTAGCTGCCTCCCTAAAAGAACCCATTTTTTCCTGAAAAAACAACATTAACAATGTCCCTGTATTGTTACAAAGAAAAAATGTTCATGCTCCTTTTGCTAAGCTGGGTACTCCTGGGGTTAAGAAAGTGTGATTGTGAAAGTGGATTTCTTTGACAAAGAGACCTAACTCAGTTTCAATTGCTCAATGATGGACAGAAGCAGCTACACCCAAAGAAAGAACACTGGGAAATGAATGTAAACTATTTGCATTTTTGTTTTTCTTCCTGGGTTATTTTTACCTTCTGAATCCAATTCTCCCTATGCAACAAGAGAACTGTTCGGCTCTGCATACATATATTGTATCTAGGCTATACTGCAACATATTTAACATATATAGGACTGCTTGCCATCTAGGGGAAAGGGTGGAGGGAGGGAGGGGAAAAATTGGAACAGAAGTGAGTGCAAGAGATAATGTTGTAAAAAATTACCCTGGCATGGGTTCTGTCAATAAAAAGTTATTATAAAAACAACAACAACAACAATAAAAAACAAAAACAGCAGCAACAACAAAAAAATAAAATAAAATGAAAAAGTTCTTTTCCTCAAGAAGTTTACATTCTAATTGAATTAAAACCTTTGTAGTTTTTTAGGACCTGTCAGAGTTTGGACTTCACAGTTATAACCTGTTATAATAGTAACATACATGATCTATTGTACTAGAACTTTAATATCTCCTATAATTTTGCTGTATTAGGGTGATTATTATTGTGTTTGAATAATGTCAATAAAACATTCAAATTTCAAAAAAAAAAGAAAGTGTGATTGTTTCCTAAATGCACCCAAACTAACTGCCTATATATATCTCCCTTGCCTCCGCACACAGTGGGCTTGACCATTTTGCCTCCTGATAGTTCTTACAAAACAGTGTCTATCCATAGATTTGGAAACTGGTGAACGTGTAGCTAATATCCCAGTCACTGGTCAAAGATTATGGCACACATCCATATGTCTGGCATAGGAGGATCAATAGCAGCTGAACTTAGTGCTACTCCTTTGAGATGGAAATCTGAAGATAAAACAGGAGTTTTTTATCCCTTTTGTAGTAAAAAAAAAAATCCCCATCAATCGAAGGGAAGACATCTTACAACAGTTAGGATTACAATTAAGTATTTCCCTTTTTAGGCAGGGCTGCTGTCAAAGGCCTGCCAGCACTCTCACCTGTTCTCATTCAATGGAAAACTGATATACAGGTGTGGGCAGAACAATGGCCCTTAACCAGTGAAAAAATTCAGGTCTTATTAGATATAGTATAAAAGCAACTTGATCAAGGACACCTATAACTTTCTCTAAGTCCTTATAATTCCCCTGTATTTGCTGTAAAAAAGAAATCTGGAAAATACATGTAGTGGACACCTTTTCAATATTTACTTTTGAAATATCAGCAGCAAAAGATAGTCTAAGTGGACACTGAATTCCTTATACAGGCCTTTGAAGTTATGGGTATGCCATAAGCAATAAAAACAGACTCTTCTAAACATTTTGCACACTTTTGTGCACAGTACCAGATTTTACACATCATTGACATATCTTTTAATCCTCAAGGACAGGCAATAGTAGAGAGGAGAAATAGTAGAGAAACATCAAGATGCTCCTCTTTCAACAAGAGAGGTGGGGCCACCCTAGGGAATTCCTCCACTTAGCCCTCTATACCATTAATGTTTTGATTTTTGATGGAGATGCACTGGCTCCAGCAGACAGGTTTCATAATTTATTGAAAGACAGTGTCCCATGCGAGCAGCTCCAATATCTTTAGATAATCTCCAGGTAATGTGGAGAGATCGAGAGAATGGTGAATGGAAGGGACCAGATAGACTAGCCATTTGGAGCAGAGGGTTTGATGTATCTCAACAGATGGAGAGGAACCTGATGGGTGCCAACAAGCTGTATACTCCTTGTCCATTGGAGAGAGACAGAAAAAGAAAAGACCCTTAAAATGAAGGAGAAGATCCAAGAAACATTGGTTGGTTCCATCTTTGACTATATCCACCACTGAAAGAGCCTGGCAGTTAACCCTATGGCTGTGACAATTAACTCATGAACCTCAAAAGTAATTGCTAATGAGACTAATCCAGGACTTCAAAACTTAGAGGAATCTTTGGATTCTCTGACACATGAAGTGATGGACAATACATTGCTTTTGGACTATCCCTTGGCTATTGAAGGAGGTATATATGTGGTTGTGAATTGATAGTTATTTTTTATACCTTCCTTCTGGAACTCATGGAAATCTTTATAGTATTTTGTTTATTCATATTGTTGTATTACTACTTGCTTCTCTGATATTATAACTTGTCTATGTGATTCCTCCCATGGTGATGGATTTAACCACCTGCTTCAATTAAACCAAAAAGAAGGGAGAGATATAGAGGGTCACAGATAGTGGGGGAATTCTGGGTAAAGTATAAGACCATTTAGCCTAGAGGGAACCTGCTAACAATGTCTGGTTGGGCTCC